>NC_031769.1:374053-383592 GCF_001522545.3 Parus major
CCCCTGGCGGGCCGACGGCATCACCGCCCCGCCCCGTCGGGGTCCCCCCACGGCACCGCCCGGTGCCCGCTCCGCCGGGAACTGCGGGCACCGAGAGACTGGCGAACTGACGGGGCTGGGGGCGCTCGGGGCATTGCCCGAGGAGCTGGGCTGGCAGCGGAGAGACGGGGTGGGCTGGCGGGACCGAGGAGTAACGGGGAAGGCCCCGGGGTGCGGTGCAGGGGGAGGGGAGGTGTTGGTTTGGCTGGGGCGAGAGAGAGGGGCAAGTGGGAGAGACTCGGTGCGACATGGGGAGGGCAGGCGAGGGACCAGGGGGTTTCTGTGGAGGCTCCGGGGCGGCTCCCCCGGCCCCGCCCGTCGGGTCCCCCCGCCCATCCCTGCGGGCTCGGAAATGGCGGCCGGGGGCGGCGGCGCCGTGGAAACGGAGCGACCCCTCCCCTCCCACGGCCTCCCCGCTGGACCCGACCCCAGCATCGCATCCCATCCTATCGCATCCCATCCCATCGCATCCCATCCCATCCCATCCCATCCCATCCCATCTCATCCCATCCCATCCCATCCCATCGCATCCCATCCCATCCATCCATCCTGTCTCACTGTGTCCTACCCTATCCCATCTCATCCTGTTCCAGCTCATTTCATTTCATCCCATCCCGTCCCATTCTGTCTCCCCAGTCCCATCCCTGCAGGGGCACAGCCCTGGCACACCTTGGGGGGAAAGCAGGAGCACAGGGAAGGGCAGGACCCAAAAAAAACCCCTTTGCTTTGTGGGAAAAGTGAGGTTGTGGGTTTGTGGAAAAAGGGAGAGGATAAGTGGGATGGGTCACCTGGGCTTGGCGGTGACAGGGATATGACAGCAGCTGGGGACCTCCAATTAAGTGTCCCCTGTCCAGGCTCCTCTTGGGCTGTCCCA
Organism: Parus major; assembly: GCF_001522545.3. Taxonomy (NCBI): domain Eukaryota; kingdom Metazoa; phylum Chordata; class Aves; order Passeriformes; family Paridae; genus Parus; species Parus major. Next base: position 374,967 of record NC_031769.1, read on the forward strand.
GGGATCCACAAACCCTGTCCAGAGCTGATCCATTGGGAGGCGACACCAGGAGCAGCTCTGGAATGGAGGTTTGTACATCCCAGTGCAGCCCCTGGCAGAGGGAGACCTGACTCTGGCTGTGGGAGACCCCACGCTGTCCCTATGGAGATGGCTGTGGATCACCAGATGTATTTATTCCCAGGAGTGGACTGAGCAGGATCGGGATAGAGCCATGTCCGTGGGGTGTCTGTGACCTGTGACCATGTGGACACACACAGAGCACACGTGTGACCACAGAGGGACACTCCTGTGTCCTCACAGTGTCCGTGTGTGCTCAGAGCTGTGCTCAGCCTCACCTTTGGAGCACCTGCTCTCCCCAGCCTGGATCCCACAGGATGCTCCTTCCCTGAGCTCTCTTCCCTCTTCTTCTCCCCACCATCTCCAGCATCTCCATACCCACATGGCTCAGCCCCATTCCATGGAGTGGCTCCAGAGTGTGAGGGGATTCGCTGGGGTCACTCAGAGTCTGGGGGGATTTACTGGGGTCGCTCAGACCTTGGGGGATTCATCAGGGTCATTCAGACCTTGGGGATTCACCAGGGTTACTCAGACTTTGGGGGATTCACCTGGGATCACTCAGACTGTGGGGGATTCATCAGGATCACTCAGACCTCGGGGGATTCACTGGGGTCATTCAGACCTTGGGGGGATTCACTGGGGTCACTCAGACCTCGGGGGATTCACTGGGGTCACTCGTTCCATCTCCCCAGGCTCCCAGCAAGGATTGGGGTGGCTGAGGGACTCTGGCACCCCTTGGTCCCTGTGGACCCCAAATGCCACATCCCAGTGGTGGCTCTGACCATGGGCTGCCCCCTGCACAAGGTCCCAAGCTGGAACAACCCCTGGACCTCGCTGGAGCTCGGGGTGGGGGTCTCTGGTGGGGAGAGGGAAATGTCTCCGTGTCCTGAGCTCTGGCAGGGAAGAGCCTGGGGAATGTTGGGCTGAGGGAGCCTGGAAGGAAAAAACACCGAGTGTGTGGCACCAGCTGTGAGGTTCCTTCCAACCCAGGCCATTCTTTGATTCCATGATCCCAGCTCCAAGGTGGCCACAGCCACCAGTGCTTCTCCCTCTCCCTCATCCCGAGTATGGGATGTCCCAGCTCCATCCCACCACAGATCCAGGGATTCCTCAGCTGTCCACAGCCCTGTCTGCGTGCGGCACAGGCTGCACAAATGGCAGCAGCAAAGTTAAAACCACAAATCCCAGATGCAGCATCCCCAAGCAGCCTCGTTTGCCAGGCCTGGCTCTCCAGCTCAGCTCAGCTTGTGCTGTTCACCTGCTCCACAATCACCAGGAAAAGCTCCTGAGGAACATCCAGGAGCAGGATGAGGGAGCTGCAGGTAGGGGCTGACACAGAATTCAGAATGGAAACACTGTATTGACAGACTTTACAAAAGTTATTACAAAACACAGTCACGAACCAGCAGCTGACGATACAGAGCGAAGAGACACCACGTACAGCCACCTCAGAACAACACCAACAGCTCCAGAAGTCATCCAATATTTACACAAACAGCTGGAAAACTCCGGGCAGTTATCGCATACATGGAAGTGTTTTAGAGCAACTGTGAAATATAGTGTCACACCTTTCTTTGTAGTATTATCATCATCATAATTAATAATAATAATAATAATAATAATTAATAATAATAACAGACTACTTCTAGGTTAACTAAAAACCAAACAGCTCTTTACAGGGGTTAGGAGAAGCTGCTTTCACTCGTCTGACTTACCTGAGTGAGACCAAACCCAGTTAAAAAATAATAATAAAGTCACCTTCATTGTCAGGAGTCCGTGTGTCGGCCCAGCGGCGCCGTTCCCTCGGGCCAGAGGGGAACCAGAGCCCAGCTGGTGCCAGTGACACCCTTCAAAAGAACGGAGACGTGTCCTCCTGCTGCGAGTGACCCCAGCACGCCTCCAAACGCTGCCCTTCCCGTCTCCTCCTGCTCCAATGTCCTCAGCCCCTTCTCCTGCACCTGCTTTATCTCACCCCGCTCTTTGCCACGCTCTCCTCTCCGCTTTTCCGCCTTCCACAAATCCCGCGTCGTGCCCTGACCACTTCTCTGCCTCGCCTTTCTTGTCTTCATCCCAGTCCTGGCCTCGCAGCCTTTTCGGGACACGGCGACGCAGCGGGAGCGGGCGGCCGGCTGGGAACGGCGCCTTCCTTCCCTCCCTCCCTCCTCGCGCTTCCAGCCTTGCAGTGAAACGAGTGGAAAAAAGAAAGCGAAAGCTTGTCACTCCTGAATATGCACAAAGATAGGTGGGGGAACACCTGCTAAATACGGACCCCAGAGAATGGCTCGGGATTATTCTCTACGGGCAGAATCCAACCCTGCGTAGGGAACAGCGAGCACGGGGCCTGCGCCGCGGTGGAAGTGCCACGGAACCCCGCGGGGTCCCAGAGCTGCCTGGGCCGGCCGAGCAGAGTCTTTAAGAGGAATTCCTTGGATGCTTCACCAAAGCGGGCTTCGTAGCATGACCACATGGATTAGCTGCGATACAAGTCACCTGCCATCATGCTGCACGTCCACCTGCCAGACCGTCACGGTCACCGCGAGCCCTCCTGCCCCGGCCCCACCACGGCTACTGCTTAGTCTCTTTTTTCACGCAGAAATGGTCGGTTTGGGTGCCCGCCGAGCCCAGGTTGTGCTGGGAATCCTCGCCGGGCCGCGGGTTGCGGGAGTGGATTTTCTGGTGGCAATTCAGGGACTCTTTGTAGCGGAAATGCTTCCCGCAGACGGGGCACTGGTAGGGGGTCTCCCCAGTGTGCACCCGCCAGTGCTTGAGCAGGTGGTCCCGCCGGATGAAGCTCTTCCCGCACTCGGTGCACTGGTAGGGCCTCTCCCCGGTGTGGATGCGCTGGTGGCGGATGGCTTTGGAGAGGTCTCGGAAGTCCTTCCCGCAGTAGGTGCACGTCAGCGGCCCATCGCCCTTCCCCGTGTGCAGCTTCTGGTGCAGGATCAGACTCACTTCCAGGCTGAAGCTCTCCTTGCACTGGGAGCAGGTGTAGGGCCTCTCCCCAGTGTGGATCAGCTGGTGTGCCCTCAGGGCAGCACTCCACCCAAAGCTCTTCCCACATTCCAAGCAGGTGTAGGGCCTCTCCACCATGTTGTTCACCTGGTGCCTGACGAGGCCGTACTTGAATCCCGAGCTCTTCTCTCCGTCGGGGCGCTTGGACGCTTTAGAGCGGGAGGGACCCTGGCCCTTGGCTTTGGATTTCTGCCGGAAGCTCTCGCCGCGCTCCAGGGACGTGCAGGCCTCCTCGCTGGCGTGCGCCTTCTGGTGGGTGGCGAAGAGCTGCTTGTCCAGGAAGCTCTCCCCACACTCGCAGCAGATGTAGGGCCCCTTGTCGGCCGCCGCCTCCTCGGGATCCTTCCTGGCCAAGTCTCTCCCGCGGCGCACCGAGCGCCTCAGCCCGTTGCCCGTGGCCGTTCGCTGCGGCGGGGCCGGCCCGCTCTGGCTCTTGCTGCTCGACTGCATCTCTTCCTCCGGGCTGGAGAAAACCTCTTCCCACTTTCCTGTCAAGGACCTGGAAAGCTCCAGGCTCTCGGAGCCCTCCTCATCGCACGGCTGTTCGTCTGGCAGAGCAGAGACACTCGTGTCATTTGGGGAAGCAAGACTGGGCTGTTATTTACAGGTCCCTTGGGACAGGGGGTGGTTTCTGCTGCGCACACCCAGCTCAGAGCTTGGCACTGACGGGGCTGCGAGTCTGGCTGGGAGCATCTACTCTGTCCTGGGATACAGGTGAGGCCAGAGGGATTTGAATTGGAATCTCAGAATTGCTGAGGTTGGAAAAGGCCTCGGTAATCATTGAGTCCAATCATCCCCCAGCACTTCCAAGGTCACCCCTGACCACGTCCCCAAGGGCCACATCCACCTGGATGTTACATCCCTCCAGGGATGAGGACTCCACCAGTGCCCTGGGCAGTCCCAATGTGTAACAGCCCCTTTTGGGGAAGAAATTTTCCTGATTTTCATCCTGAGCCACCCCTGGCACAACCTGGATCCATCCCCCCTCCTCCTGTCCCTGTTCCCTGGGAGCAGAGCCTGACCCCTCCTGTCAGGGAGCTGTGCAGAGCCAGAAATTCCCCCTGAGCTTCCTTTTCTGCAGGCTGAGCCCCTTTCCCATCTCCCTCAGCTGATCCTCGTGTTCCAGACCCTTCCCCAGCTCCACTTCCTTCTCTGGACACACTCCAGCAACTTCCTGCCTTCAATTATACTGTAATGTAATATTACATGTATAAAATCTAGCCAGAGGAAAAAAGAGGGTTCCTGAAGTAGGACAGTTCTTTAAAAACTTGTGGTTTAGGATAAAGGTCAAAAAAAAAAACAGAGGAAAAGGGAATAAAACTTCTTTTCCTCATGGGCTTGTACAGTGCCTGAGGCTGAAGGATGTCCCATGGTATAAACTGTGACTCAAAGCAACTTCCTGAAATTCTGGAAAAAGCACCATCCAGAAAAGCTGAGCTGCTCCTGGGAATGAGGCTGGGAAGCCAAAAGCACATCTAGGCAAGGGACACTTCCCAAAGCAGCTCAGTGCACTCACATGTACCAGGGACCTCCATGCCCTCCTCTTCCTCAGAGCCTTCGTGGCTTTCAGCCAGAGTCTCTTCATATTTACCCCACGAGCTGTCATCAGGCCCAGGGAAGAAAAACTCTGTGCAAGAGAAAAGAGCAAGAGTTACACTCCAACCTTCCAGCTGCTTTAGAGGATTCCAGGAGGGATGGACACACCAGGTGGGAGACAAGCTGGAAACCAAAGTCTCCCTGTACGTGAGGAGAGAGCTGACAAAACAGAACAGCCCCACATCTGCCTCCCCCCGAGTCGCAGGAACCTCGTGGCTCACCAGTGCTGGGGTCCGTGGGTGTCTCTCCTCCCTCAGAGTCCTCCTGATCCTCAGCGTTGGGATCCTCCCCCTGCTCAATCCGTGTCAGCAGCTCAGGCTTGGAAATGGCAGCGTCTGCACGTAAAAAGAGGATGAGGATGTTTCCCCTGCCCTGGAGGGAGAGCGACTCTGCAGCCTTTGCCCACCGACCTTCCTTTGCTGGGAAATGAACGAGAGAGGCTCAGGAAGCTGCTCTCAGCCCTCTGCCCCGCTCACCTTGCGTGGGCCCTGGATGCAGGAGCACGCTCTGCTCAGGTGAGGAGCACCTCCCAGCCTGCAGCGTGAGGAGCACAGTAAGAAAAGGCATCCAGGCTTACCTGCAGGCTCTCCTGTCTTCTCCTCTCCGCTAAGGTCCGCGGATCCATTACAATGGGGACTTCAGCTCGGGGGCAGCAGCAGAGCTGCCAGCACTGCCCTCCCCGTGCGGTTCCCTCCAGCCAGGACCGCTCCGTCCTACTCGTCCGTGTCACGGGCTGCTCGTGGATTTTGGTGGGGGAAAGGGGACAATCACCATCTCTCCTCGGGTGGAGAGCAGAAAACTTCACTTCCAGACATGTGGGAGGCCCTGGGGGTTAAATTCCACCTCTGCTCCGGTGGATCCGTTTGTCTTACACAGGAACCAAGCCCTAAACCTCGTTTCTGAAGGGAAACCTTGGGATGAAGCACAGATACATTTCTCCAAGCCCCAGGCTCAGAGATCCCCAGATCCCCTGCAGCAGGACAGCTGCGTTCCCACGCCTCAGGAGCGGGGATGGGTTTGGAAACAGGAGAATGGGGGCCATGGTTACCCTTCACCTTTCTCCCTGACACACAGGGACTACAGGAAACCTCTGTTCAAAGAAATAAACGGGGAAAAAACAAAGCAGAAAAGGCTTGGATTGGGCAGAGCTGGATGGCAAGGAGGCAGATGAGCCTGGACTCGGCACAGGGAAGTGTCTGGCTACCAGGGACGGTGTCTGCGCTCCCACCCCCGGTCCAGCCAAGGCAAGGTCATTTCTGGAACATGTTGTGAAGGCAACGTGTTCCCCAGAGAGCATTCCCGTGGCCAGGACTGGCAGGAGCGAGCGGAACGCGTTCCTTTGGCTGGGAATGCACTGCCCTGAGCTGCTGAGGGGAAAGCAGGAGGCAGAGCTCACCCTCAGCTGCTGCTTCTCCCCAGCTCTGCCCCAGCAGATCCCGCAGCACCCGAGCAGGACTCAATCCCTGGGGTTGGACAGAGCATCCAGGCAAACGTCACTTCTCCTCATGGGAGAGGAAAGGGAAGTCTGCACAACTCCCCATGGAAAGGGCTGGAAGGAACCTCAGAGGCAGGGCACAGGGCACCCTGTGCTGCTCTCAGCAGCCAGCGGGCTGAGGCACCCAGCGCAGTGGATCTGTGGACCTTGGCGTGACAAAGGAGCTTCCCTCTTCCCCAGCTTCACTTGGAATGAAGGTCCTCTCACTTCCCCTCCTCCTCCTCCTCCTCACAATCCCAGCACTCGTCAGGCTGCAGGGAGCATCAGGGAGCCACCGTCCTTGCGGTGACACTCATGACATCCTTCCACCCTCAGTGTGGCTGTGAGAGCTGAGCTCACTGCCAGGGCTGTGTTACACCTCTCCAAAGCTCACCACCCCTCCCCGATCCTGCAGGACCCAGCACTGCTTCCATCCACCAGTTCCCAGGAAAACTCTGTGCCAGGAGGCTGAGGGCAAACCCTGGCCCATCGTTACCCATGGAGATGACGGCCTCATAGTTGCCCTTCATGATGTGCCTGTACAGCTCCTTCTGCCACTCGTTGAGGCTCTTCCACTCCTCCTCAGAGAAGTTAAATGAGGCGTCGTTGAAGGCCACGGGGACCTGCAAGGAGCAGCACCACGGGGTTTGTTTCTCATTTAAGAAAACACCTGGGGATGTTTTCTCATTCAATTTTCTTGCTCAAACTCCTCAAGTGTGCAGGACAGTCCCAGGCAGGAAGATCTGTTGTAGTGCATCTAAAAATCTTGGTACCTCCCAAGGGTAAAACCCACCTCTGGTTTGTGTAATGTTAGTGCCTACCTGAAAACCTTCTCTCCCTTCCCCCTTCCCATTGGCTGTGACCTCCCTGCATCCCCTAATCACCCCTGCCCCCAGGTATAAAAGAGAAGACCCAGAGCATTTCGCTCTCTCTCTTGCCCCGGATGGATGACAGACAATAAACCCGGGATTACTCCAGCAAGTTTGAGCCTCCTGTGTCTAGATACTTTGAGTCCGTGTTGTATCCACTCCAGGACCCCCTCCGCCGCCTGTGCCCTGAGACGAGCAGGCTCTCACCACGGGGGGTGGGACAGAGGGGTCCCATCGGGGAGAAGGATTACAACAAAGATCTGCCCCTTTCCATGTGTCTCATCCCTCAAGGGACGTCAGGGATTTCCCCTGTCACCTGTCTGTCACCTCCCCCTGCTCAGCCTCCTCCTGTCATAGGCTATGCTCCCTGCACAGACTCCTTTTCACCTGCTTTTTGACACAATTCTGCTGCTCATCACCTCTGAACAGCTACTGGGGATGTTCCTAAACCTTCCCAGTCACATGGGGCTGAGCCACAAAATTCCACGTGATCCAAACACAGGAATTTGTGAAATCCCTCCCAGACCACACGTGCACGAGCATAATCAACACAGCAAGACCTGTGCTGGTGCTTCTGGGTGCTGAAGGGAAGCCAGTGATGGAGAGGAGCCATGAACTGCTCTCAGCACTGCACTGCCCCAAAATGGGGCTGTGAGTGTAGGGATCAGGCTGTCAGTGCAGGGATGGGGCTGTGGGTGCCCAGGAGATGCAGTAGTGAGTGCACAGGAGATGGGGCTGTCAGTGCACAGGAGATGGGGCTGTCAGAGCAGGATATGGGGCGGTCAAAGCAGGATACAGGGCTGCCAATGCAGGGTATGGGGCTGTGAGTGCAGGATATGGGGCTGTCAGAGCAGGATATGGGGCTGTCAGAGCAGGGATAGGGCTGTCAGTGCACAGGAGATGGGGCTGTCTGCATAAGAATGGGGCTGTCAGTGCACAGGAGATGGGGCTGACAATGCAGGATATGGGACTGTCCGCAAAGGAGATGGAGCTGTGAGTGCACAGGACATGGGTCTGTACAGGGCATGGGGCTGTGAGTTCATGATATGGGGCTGCGAGCACAGGATATGTGGCTGTGAGCACAGGATATGGGGCTGTGAGCACAGGGCACAGGATTCTGAGCCCAGCATTTGTGCAGAACAACCCCATTTTGCAGAGGGGAGCAGCAAACCGTTACCTTGGGGACTTCCCCTTTTGCCCCCGGGGGCAGCCGCAGGATCCAGAAGTTCCTGTTCTTCAGGAGGTTTTCCATGTTCTCCAGGCGCTTCTGCAGCTGCCCGTACTCCTGGATGAGGGTGCCCAGCGCCGTCCACTTGCTCTCCAGCTGGTTCCCGAATTCCACCGCCGTCTTCTCGCAGCCGATCAGCTTCGTCTCCGCCATCCTCATCCTGCCCTCCAGGTTCATCAGCTGGGCTGCCTGGGTGTCCACCTTCCTGTCCACGGCCTGGATCTCGGTGACCAGCGTGAGGGAGATCTCGGCGGCCGGCAGCTCGGCCTCGCCGCCGGGGCCCTGCTCGGGGGCGGGCAGCGGCTGTTCCAGGCCCAGCTCCTGGGGCTCCATCATGCACTCCAGCTCCTGCGAGGAGAACGCGCGGCGGTGAGCGCGCCCGCAGAGACC
>NC_031769.1:384167-388090 GCF_001522545.3 Parus major
CGCCGTCATCCCCGCGCGGCATCGCTCGGTCAGCGCCATCCGTCGCGCTGCTGAGGCCTCGGCGGGAGCAGCACCGGGAGCAGCTGTCGCCGCGCTTCCCGAGGACCAGGACGGTGCCGGTGCCATGAAGGAGGATCGCCAGCATCCCGTCGACCTGGGTGAGGTACCGCGGCCATCCCGGAACCGGTCCTGGCACTGCCGGTCGTGGCCTGGCCGTGAGCGAGACCGGCACTCACCGGGTTGGTGCCGGCAGCGGGAGGTCACGGGGTGGCTCTGGGGTCACCACGGGATCACAGCGGCTGCCTGTACCCATCACCACGGGCAGCCGACACCGGCCTGTAGTGACCGATGCCATCACTGGTGGCATCTCCGTTGGCATCGGCGGTGGCATCACCGGCCGTCCCTCCTGTTGTCTCTGTGACAGGTTACGCCATCACCAAACCCGACATCCTGGCCGAGGTGGAGCGAGGGGACGAGGGGGCGGCGGCGGGGCCTTACGGGGAGCACCAGAGCCCCCGGGCACATGCGGCACCCGCCGGCCCTTCCCAGGGTGAGCGGGACACGGGGACGGGCGGGATCGTGGCCAGACGGGACCAGGAACAGGAGTCGGGCACCGGGTCGGATCCTGCCGAGCCGGGGACTCGGTCCCGGGGGATTCCCGGTGAGGCGGCCGCTCCCCAACGCGTTCCTGTCTCCGCAGGGGACTGGCAGGTGAGGGAGGTGAAGAGCGAGGACGGAGTGTCCCCACCGGCCCGCTCCCCCCCGGCTCGCCACACCGGCCCCGCCGACTTCCTCGTCCCGCTGCGGGAACGGGGCTGCAGCTACTGCGGCGTCCTCGAACCGGAGCCGAATCCCGGTGCCGGTAACGGGGGGCTCATCGCCGCACCGCCCGCCTTGGAGAGCCGCCGCTGCCGGCCCGGGGAGCGGCCGCTGGATTGTGCCGAGTGCGGCCGAGGCATGGGGCAGAAGCCGGACCTGGTGCGGCACCGGCTGGGGCACGGCACGGAGCTCGGCTACGCCTGCGGCCGCTGCGGGAGAGGCCTCGCCGAACCGGGGGGGCTGGGGGCCACGGGCAGCCCCCACCGGCCGGGCCCCTGCACCGGGCGCTCCCCGGGCGCGGCGGAGGGAGCGACGGCAGCGCCACGGAAGGAGCGGAAGGAGCTGTCTCTGACCGAGAAGGTGCGCGTGCTGGAGATGCTGGAGGGTCCCAAGGTGTCGCAGAGCGAGCTGGCCAAGCGCTTCGGGGTGTCGCAGCCCCAGATCTGCCGCATCATCAAGAACAGGGAGCGCATCCTGAGCGAGTGGCACCGCAACGGCGACCCCGAGCGCAAGCGCAAGCGGGAGGGCAAGGACGCGGCGCTGGAGGCTGCGCTGCTGCGCTGGGTGGAGGGTGCCCGCTCCGCCGATCTGCCCGTGGGCCGCCCGCTGCTTCAGCTCAGGGCCAGGCACCTGGTCCGGCCCGAGCCCGAGCCCGGCGGTAGCTGGCTGGCTCGCCTGGGCGCTCGCCACGGCCTCGCCGGCAAGAAGCCGCCGGCGGAGAAAGGGGACGCGGAGCAGCCCACGGTGGAGCACTGGGCCGGCGCGGTGCTGCCCGGGCTCCTCCGCAGCTACGCCCCCGCCGAGATCTTCGCCTGCGGGGAAACCGCGGTGCCGCTCCCGGCCGGTGACCCCGGCAAGGGCGAGAGCCCCGGCGAGCGGCTGACGCTGCTGCTCTGCGCCAACGCCAGCGGCTCGGAGAAGGTGCCGCTGCGGGCGGTGGGGGACAGCCCCCGGCCACGCTGCCTGCGGGGCGTCAACCTGGAGCAGATGCCCTGGAGCTACCGCGCCGGCAACCTGGCCGGCCTGACCGCCCCGCTCTTCGCCGAGTGGCTGCGGGAGTTCAACGAGGGGATGCGGCGGCAGGGCAAGAGCGTCCTGCTCCTCCTGGCCAAGCACGAGGCGCACCCCTACCTCCAGCTGTCCAACGTCAGGATGGTCTTCGTCCCGCCGGCCACAGCCCTGGCCCAGCCCCTGGACCGCGGCATCGCCGGCGACCTCAAGGGTCACTACCGGCGCCGGTTGCTGCGGTGGCTGCCGGCGGAGCGCGGCGCGGGGCAGCCCAGCCTGCTGGATGTGCTGCACATGCTGGCGCAAGCCTGGGGCGACGTTCACCCGGGGCTCATCGCCAGCTGCTTCCGTGCCGCCGGCTTCACCCCCGACGCCAGCGCCGAGGCCGTGTCCCTGACCTCGGTACCCGGCCTGCTCGGCCGGCAGCAGCTGCAGCGCGACGGGGACGCGGTGGAGGCGGACGGGGACGAGGGCACGGCGGAGGGCGAGGACGCGGGCGAGCTGGCGGCCGTGCCGCCCTGCCCCTCGGAGCGGGAGGTCTGGAGGAGCCTGGCTACCCTGCGGCGGTACCTGGAGTGCCAGGCCACCTCTCCGGACCTCTTCCAGGCCTTCTACGAGCTGGAGGACGCGGTGCACATGGTGTCGGCCAGCGCGGGGCGAGCCTCCCTCGGGGACGCCCCTCCCAAGCAGTGAGCGGGCGGCTGTGCGGGCCCGGAGCCGCTCGAAGGGCCGGTGCTCATTGGGGCCGGCCCCGGCCCGGCCCGGCCGCTGTTCCCTGCACTTGTGCCGTGGGCTTTGCCGTGGGTCTGTATGGCCCCGTGGGATCACCGCGCGTGGGGACCGTGGAGCCGCCACGCTCTGGGTGTCACCCATGGGGCGGTGACAGTGCTGGGGACACAAACCAGAACCTTCTCCCAGAGGGTGGCTGCTGCAGCCAGCAGGAATCGATGTGGAGCTGCTGCCGGTGGGGGTTTGCCCTGAGTGGGGTGGTTGTGACTGCCGGGGGGGGATGCGGGTGGTGCCGGGGACAGCAGCTCCTTCCCATGGGGGAATCGGGTGCCACCGGCTGCTGTCACCACGTGGTGCCCAGAGGATTGTTACAGGCATTAAAAAGCTGGAATTCAGCAAAGCAGAGCACGGGTGGTTTTATTCTACTGTCATTTGTGCTGTGAGCGGGGCAGAACTCTCCGGGGTTGCTGGGAACAGTGGGGTCACCCCAAATCCTCCCTCCCCATCTTGGGGACACCGTGGCTCCCACAGCCACCCCGAGCTGTCCCATCCCCACTCGGGTATTGCCATGGCAGCACCTGCGAGCAGTGAGGACCTGGCTGAGCACCCTGTCCTGCCTGTGCCAGCCTTGGTGACACCCTGGGGTCCCCTGCACAGCCCCCCGTGTGCACTGTGCCCCACACCGGGGTCCCTGAGGCGGGGTGGGGTATGGGGATGACACTGTCTACAGAGTCAGGGCCAGCTGGAGGCCACCAGGCAGGGACAGAGGTGTCCCCACAGGCACGGAGCTCCAGGGATGGAGGCCACAGGGGGATCCCCGCGTGGACACATGGTTGGGGTGGACACAAAACACCCACGGGAGGAGGGGAAATGCAGGGGATGCAGGCACGAGGTTCAGCAGGTGGGACCCCCACAGGGATGCACAAGCACGGCTGGGGAAGTGGGGGGACACAGGGACCCGGGAGGCACTGGGGGCTCCCCACAGGGACACCGTCATGGGGGTACGTGGGGAGCACGGGGTGGGACCCCCGTGGGATTCACCTTCACGGGGGTGTGGAGATGGGGGGCATAACGGGATCCCCACGGGGGCACCCGCAGCATCCTCGCGAGTGGGATAGAGGGATTATCACCCCGGGGAGCCCCACGGGGATACAGCTGCAGTGTACAGCGACAGCCGCCGTCCCCTCGGGGCGGAATGCAGGGCTGTCCCGTCCCGGTGGGCTGTCCCGTCCCGATGGGCTGTCCTGTCCCGATGGGCTGTCCCGGTGGGATGTCCCGTTCTGGTGGGATGTCCCAGTGAAATGTCCCGGTAGGCTGTCCCGGTGGGCTGTCCCGTCCCGGTGGGCTGCTCCGGTGGGCTGTCCCGT
>NC_031769.1:388899-392195 GCF_001522545.3 Parus major
GGTCACAGGAGCGCGAACAAAGCCGGGGGAGGGCAGCGCGCAGCCCCCCCGGGACCCGCAGCCGGCGCCCCGAGGCCGCGGCTGTGGGCGCTGCCGGGGGGCCCCGAGGATGGGGAGGGGGCTCGGGGCAGGCTCGGGGCGGCAGAGACACCTCGGGGCTGCGGGCTCCCAGCCAGGCTGGTGCGCTGCTCCTGGGGCTTGCTGGGGGCTGAGGGCGCGATGGGAGGTTGGGGTGGGCGCCGTGGTCTTTACTGTGGTCCCGTGGTCCTCGTGGGAGTTTGAGGTGTGCACACCTGGTGCAGGTGCGCGCCGTGGCCAAGGGCTTCACCGTGGCCTCGGAGCTCTTGCCATGGCCAGGTTTTTTGACGTGGTCCCAAGTCCCTCACGAGCAGTTTGGGGTGGTCGCCGTGGTCACGGTGTTTAGCATGGCCGAGGTCTTTGCCGTGGCCCCGGGGTGCTCACTGGGAGCCCCAGGTGTGCACCTTGGCCGAGGTCTTTGCTGCATCCGCAAGGTCCTCGCCGGGAGCTTGGGCTGCTCACCGTAGTCAAGGTCTTCTCTGTGGTGTCGAGGTCCTCTCTGGGCTCTTCAGGTGCTCATCATGGCCAAGGCCTTGGCCAAGGTCTTCATTATGGCCTTGCAGCACGTGCCATGGCCTTGGTCACTGTCCTGGTGCCAGGGTGTCGCTGCGATCTTGAGCTGCTCACCTTGGCCGAGGCCTTCTATGATGCCTTTTCCATGGCCTTGGGGCTCTCACTGTGGCCATGGCTTTCACCATGACCCCAAGATCCTCAGTGGGAGCTCGAGTCGCTCTCTGGGCTCCTGATGTTCTCACCATGGCCAAGACCCTTGCCAAGGCCTGCCTCTAGGCCAGGGTCTTTGCCATGGCCTTGAGGTGCTCACTGTGGCCAAGGGCCGTGGAACTGTCCTTCAGGTCATGGTCAGCGCCGTGGCCCCGAGGCCCTGGCTGGGAACCTGAAGTTCTCATCACACCCAAAACTTTCCCCATTGTGGCCAGCGTTGCCGTGAGCCCCTTGCCATGGCCTTGAGGTGCCCCATCACCCTCAGCCTGGCCCTGAGGTGCTCCTCGGCACCCTCAGGCAGCGCCAGGGCCCCGCGGTGCCATTCCCGAGGCGCTCCCCACAGCCCCTCCCGTGGCCGCTGCCTCGGGGCTCCCAGGTGCTTCTGGCTGGAGAGAGCCGGGGGGCCCTCGCCGTCCCCCCGCGCTGCCACCAGCCACCGCTGCCCTTTCCTTTTCTCCCCTCCCAGGTGCCCTCGAGCCGGGCGAGGCGATGCGGTGCGCCCGTGCCGCGTGCTGTGCCGAAGCGGCTCTTTAGATCCTCCCCGGCCCAAGCCTCCCCTGCCATGGATGCCTCCGGGGCTCTTGCTTCGGCTCCCTCCTCCGCGGCTCCCTCGGGCTCCCGCAGCCCCATGTTCCCCCCAGGAGCTGACAGAGAGGAGTGGGGACCGAGGTTCAATTGTGCCCCTTCCACCTCTGCCGCAGCCTCGCAGGCGATGCCAGCGTCTGGCCGGAAGAGGAAGGCCAACTTCTCCAATGACGAGACCGAGACGCTGGTCTGGAATGTGGTCCGGCATTTCAGCGCCCTGTACGGGTCCGAGGCCCTGCGGGCTCACCCCGTGCGGCGGAAGCAGCTCTGGACCCAAATCCAAAGCCGCGTCAACTTCCTGGGCTACACCGAGCGCTCCATCGACGACCTCAAGCACAAGTGGCGCGACCTGCGGCTGGACGTCAAGAAGAAAATCACCTCTAAGAAGCACCTGCCCATGAACCGCGCCGGGGGGCCGCTCCACAAGCCTCGCCTCACGCCCCTGGAGAAGATGGTGGCTTCCACCTTCCTGCAGGCCAGCCACGACTCGGAGCCCGAGATCATCCTGGACCCAGGTCAGTGGTGGTGGAGCACTCCCCGAGGGATGTCTGGCCACGCTGATGTTCTGAGCTGGCTGTTGTGGATTGTGGAATGAGACTCTGGGGTTTGTGTTGGGATTGCGGCGTCCGCCAGAGCCGCGGTCCCGTTGTGCCCAAGTGTCTCCCTCCGGGGTAGGGAACTGCGTGTGCTGGGGTTAGAAATCCTCCATGGGAATAACCTGGGATCAGGGAGTTGTAGAAAGCCCAGAGTGGTCTGAGTTGGAAGGGATCTTAAAGCTTATCCTGTTCCACCCCTGCCATGGCAGGGACATCTCCTGCTGTCCCAGGTGCTCCAAGGCCTGTCCAGCCTGGCCTTGGGCACTGCCAGGGATCCAGGGGCAGCCCCAGCTGCTCTGGGAAAACTGTGCCAGATAACAGGATTGGTAGGAACACCTCAAGCTTTGCAGGAGTGGGTCTTTTTTGTTGTTTCTTCCTCTTTTCTTTGATTTGATGCTGTTTGATCTCAAAGTGGCCTGTCTGGTTTCACTGGGGGGGCGTCATAGGCTCAGTCCAAGTGGCCCAGAGTCGGCTCTCTCTGATCTAGGTGTCGGTCGTGTGCCAAGCATGGGGCTCTAGGCTGAAAGAACAAATCCTGTGTGATGGCATGAGGCTGTGCCAGGGGAGGGTCAGGCTGGAAATCAGGGAAAGGTTCTTCCCCAGAGGCTGCTGAGGCGTTTCCCAGGGAATGGGCACAGCTCCAGCCCTGCCAGAGCTCCAGGACATCCCTCAGGGATGCCCTGGGATTGTTGGGGTGCAGGGCCAGGAGCTGGATCAGTGATCCCTGTGGGTCCCTCCCAGCTCAGGTTATTCCCCATCCCCATGATTCCCTGGCACTGGGAGGTGTCAGCCCCCCAGGGTCTCAGGGTGCTGCTGGGGCAGGTGAGGCAGAGCGATGGGGTCACCATGTCCCCGTCAGCTGAGGCCGCATCCTGCGTGTCCCACAGATCTGTTCTTCCCTGGAGCGTCCAAGCAGCCCTTCATGCACCTGCAGCCCGGCGTGAGCCACCCCAGCATCTACATCGACACCAACGGGCAGCCCTCGGCCCTGCCCGACGTGGAGGGCTCGGCCGCGCCGCGCCTGCCGGGACAGAGCCCCGACCCCGCCGGAGGCTGCGAGTACGGCCGAGGAGAGGGGCAGGGCGGCTCCGGTACGGCGGGACCAGCACGGGATGGAGATGGGCTGGGAGGGAGACTGGCTGGGAACTGGGTCTGGATGGAGATCCACTGGGAGTGGGCCTTGGATGGAGATCCAGTGCGTCAGGATGGGAAGTGTGGGGTCTGGATGGAGGTCCTCTGGCAGCAGGGTTTGGTTGAAGATCTGGTGGCAGTTGGGTTTGGATGGGGACTTGCTGGGAGTGGAGTTAGGATGGA
>NC_031769.1:393640-399235 GCF_001522545.3 Parus major
CACCCGACGGATCCCCGCGGGAAGGGACAGAGGATGCGGGTGCCGGCGCTGGCCCCACCTGCCGCGGGCTCGGAGCGCTCCGGGCAGGTGTCCCCGCGTGTCCCCGCGCCTGTGAAGCGCGGGAGAGCCCCGAGGTGACGCCGCCGTGCCCGCGGGGGACGCGTGTGACAGCGCGGAGTGACGGCGCTAGTCCAGTAGGATTTACTACCTGTCGGGGGGTGGGAGTTAGAAACACTTAGTCGCTGACGTGCGAACATTTTATGCAAATCATTTAATGATCTAATTTGCATATAACCATAAAACTTCTGTTAAAAAAAAAAACACCTCCAAAAAACCCCAGAAGTTATGGTTTTGTGTGTGATCTCTGTGTGGGGGTGGGAGCTGGGCCAAGGGGGTCGTTTGGCCCGTGGCTCTGCAGCCCTGAACGGGGACAAGGCCATGGGACAAACGAGCTTCACCCCATTCTTTTGGGGCCGCCCAGCACCCCAGGATCAGGGCTGGGGAGCAGGAGCTGTCCAGGCTGGGAACCGGCAGATCTGGAGAGGGGTGAGGGTGTGCACATCTTGGGTCCCCTGCCCAAAAGTGTTTGGGGTCCCCAGGCAGTGTGCAGTGTCCCCAGCGAGTTTGAGCATCCCCAGGAATGTGCAGGGCTCAGGCAGCCTGACAGGTTCCAGGAGTGTCCCGAGGGAGTGTCCCCTGCAGTGTCCAGTGTCCCCAGGGTGTGTGGAGGGTCCCTGGCATCATGCAGGGTCCCCAAACATCGTGGAGCGTCCCCAGGGTGCGTGCAGGATTCCCAGGAGGTGTCCAAGGTCCCAGCAGCTTTTGGGGTCCCCAGACAAGGTGCAATGTCCCCAGCAGTGCTTGGGGTCCCCATGGCAGGTGCAGGGTCCCCAGGGAATGCCCGAGGTCCCCATGGCAGGTGCAGGGTCCCCAGAGCACCCCAGCACTGCACTCTCTGTCTCCCCCTCCATCTCCAGCACACATCAGGGTGACAGCACCGCTGAAGCCTCTGTGCTGTGTCCCCTGTCCCCTCCTCCAGCCCCCCAGCATCCAGGGTTCCCTAAGAGCCACGTCCTGCTTGGTGGCAGCTCCAGCCCTCCCGGGTGGGCTGGGACAGGAGGGTGCTGCCCCCAGGGAGGGGACAGTGGGGCAGCAGGAGCTGTGGCATTTGTATGGTCACCCAGCTCTGGTCGTGGCCTCCCAGGAGGATGGTGACAGCCAGCTTGGGGACCCTGGGGTGCCTAAAGAAGAGCTCTGGATTCACATGGCTATGGGGAAAAAATGGTGTGAAATAATTCCTATCCCCAAATCAGGGGTCGGAGGGAGCCGGGGATGGGTCAAGGACAGGGGACAGGAAGGACCCAGGGATGGGTCAGTGACAGGAGTGGGGGTCTCCACACAGCCCCACCAGCACGAGGCCACCTCAGCCGGTGACACAGGGACCTCCTGAGCCCCCACACCCCCGGACCCACAGCGCTACCCCGTGTCCCACCACGACATTCCCACTTTCTCAGGCTGCTGCCGCTGCCTTCCCGCAGCGCAGGGCCCCGGGGAGGGGGCGGGAGCGCGGCCACAGAGCACGGGGGACCCACGGCGGGGGTGCTGACGGCTCTGCAGCCCAGCACGACTTTATTCCGTATCGCTTCGTCCATACAAAACTACACCCCAAGCACTGTACAGCGGGACGGCGCGGGGAGGGGGGCAGTAAAAATAAGCAGCGGGGGCGAGGGGACAGAGCGGCAGGCGGGGGGTGGCGCGGGGGGACACGGCGAGGGGGCTGCCCCCCACCCCGTGCGGCGACATTGTCCGTGGGGGGAGCGCTGGGGGCTGAAGCGTCCGTCCGTGGCGGGGGACCTGGGGGCTCGTCCCCCAACCGGGGCTCCCCGCGTGCCCCCCGCCCCGGCCGGGCACCTCGATTTGGTCGGAAGCTGCGTGGCCGGTGGCTGTCCCCGTCCCGGGAGGTGCCAGTCCGCGGCGGGGCGGCCCCTAATCCCCGGGGGGGAGGATCCCGGGCGGGGGCAGCGGCGGCGGCCCCGCCTCGGCTCCGTGGACCCGCTGGTGATCCTTGAGCGATTCCTTGTAGCGGAAGCTGCGGCCGCAGGCGGGGCACTGGTACGGGCGCTCCCCGGTGTGGATGCGCTGGTGCTTGAGCAGGTTCTGCTTGCGGATGAAGCTCTTGCCGCACTGGGCGCAGGCGAAGGGGCGCTCCCCGGTGTGCAGCCGCTGGTGGTTCTGCAGGTGTTCCTTGCGGCTGTAGCACTTGCCGCACTCGGAGCACTTGTAGGGCCGCTCGCCGCGATGGATCATCTGGTGCCGCACCAGCCCCGAGTGGCAATTGAAGCTCTTGCCGCACTCGGCGCACGGGTAGGGCCGCTCGGCCGCGTGGCTGCGCTGGTGGATCCGCAGGCTTTTCTTGCCGCTGAAGCTCTTCCCGCACTCGGCGCAGCCGTGCGGCCGCTCCTCGGCGGGGCCGGGCGGCGCCGCGGGGACGCCCCCGGTATCGGCCCCCGGGCCCGGCTCGGGGCCCGGAGCTTTGCCCAGTCTGTGCTGCGCCGGCAGAGGCACCGCCGCTGGCACCGCCGCCTGTCCCTCGGGGGTCCCGAAGCCCGTGGCGGGGAAGAGCAGCTCCCCGGAGCTGCCCGGCAAGCCCACCTCCTCGGGGGGCTCGGCGTGGGGGCACCGCTCCTCCGTCTTCACCAGCAGCCCCTCGCTGGCTGCGGGGGACAGAGAGAGACTGGTCAGTCCTACCGGGGACACTGGGGATGTCCCCAGGTCACAGCTCGTCCTGGGAGGGGGCTCTCCCCACCCCAGCCCCATGGTGGGGATCGCTCACCAGGACCAGGGCCCGGGGGCAGCATCTCCCTCTCGGGCAGCTCCCAGGGCTCCCGGACACAGGGCTCTTCCTCCTGCTTGATCCACGACAAGAAGTCGTGCGCGGTGATCAGGGCGTCCGCGCCTGCAGGGAGGGACAGGGACCGGGACGGGGACTCAGCCACGCGCGGTCCCGGGAGGCCGGGGGGGGAACGGCTCCGGTGGGTGCGGGCTCAGCCCCGGGCTCACCTGCACAGGGGTCTGGTGGCATCCCCCGCTCCTCCGGGAACTGCTGCTCCCCCACAAACGCCACCTCCTGCTTGATCCGGGACAGGATGTCGGAGGTGGAGATCAGCGACTCTGTTCACAAGGAGAGACTTGGCCGGGGCCGGGATGGAGCCACACGGTGCGACCCACGGCCAGCACACCCCGCAGGGTGTGACCCCTGGACTCCCTCAGGGGACATCCCCATCCCACAGCAGTTATGGACATCCAACACCCCCAGGGAGCTGTGGGAACAGGTGGCTGTGGGAACAGGTGGCTGTGGGACAGCCCTTGGGGATGGGTGACCCTGAGATGACCCTTGGGGATGGTTGACCCTGAGATGACCCTTGGGGACAGGCACCTGGGAACAGACTGTGGCAGAGCCCATTGGGGACAGGTGACAACAGGCTGATGGGGCTGGGTGACTGTGGCAGTGGGCTCTGACACATCGTGGTGGCAGCAGGGGACACATGGATCTCCCAGTGCTGGAGAGCCAAGATCTCCAGCACAAGTCAGGGATTTTCTGGGGTCACTCATGGCAGTTCCCAGTCACAGCTGGAGAACTGGGCCCAGCAGGGATGGGACTGTTGGGGAAGGGGCGTCCCTGGGGTGAGGAGGGTGGGGGAAGGCGAGGTGGGGACAGTGGGGACAGTGGGGACAGTGGGGACAGTGGGGACAGGTCCTCCCGTGGTGCCTCACCCGCGCAGGCATCCGGTGGCAGCTCCCTCTGCTCCAGCTCCCGCTGCTCAGGGACACAGGGTCCGTCCCCACGCTCACTGCGGGGCTGTGCCTCGCTTCTGGAGAGGGCCCCATCTGCCAGGGACAGACCCGTGTCACCCCTCCCTGTCACCCCCTCCCTGTCACCCAGGCTTCGGGGGACACTCTGGGGACACACCAGGCTGCCAGGACCTGCCGTCCCTCCTGGCAGAGAATGCGCCTAAATCCCACGGCACCTCCATGCTGGAGGACACTCAGGTCCTGGGGACACGGACCCTCTCTGGTCCCCTGGGCAGCACTGGCATGGCACGGTGTGTCACCCTGTCCCCACACACAGCACAAGCCATGGAGAGTTCCCTCTGCCATGGGTGGTCCCAGGACACAGCGAGTGCCACCACCGACCCACGCTGGGGTCCCACTGAGAGGACACAGCCATCGCTCCACGCTGCCAGGAGAGGTGGAAAAGGGACATTTACCCAGGGACAGCAAAGCCTCATAGTTCTCCTTCACCAGGTTGTTGTACAGCTCTTTCTGCCACTCCTCCAGGTTCTTCCACTCCTCCGCTGAGAAGTAGACGGCGATGTCAACAAATGTCACTGGCACCTGTGGGGACAAGACCCCGCGGCTCAGCTGTGCCCGCTGCCCAGGGAAACCGAGGCTCCCCCCACTGTCCTGCAGCCCCCAGGGACACTCTACCTTGGGGACCTCGCCCCGGGGGCCGGGGGGCAGCCGCAGCACCCAGAAGTTCCTGTTCTTCAGGAGGTTCTCCACGTTCTCCAGGCGCCTCTGGAGCAGCCCGTACTCCTGGATGAGGGTGCCCAGCACGGCCCACTTGCTCTCCAGCTGGTTCCCAAATTCCATGGCAGTCTTCTCGCAGTCCAGGAGCTTCTTCTCGGCCGTGCCAGAGCGGCCCTCCAGGCTGAGCAGGCGGGTGGCCAGGAGGTCTATCTTCCTCTCCATGGCCTGCACCGTGGCCACCACGGTCCAGAGCGAGGCCTCAGCGGAGTGCAGCTGCGCCTCCCGCACGTGCGCCCGCTCCGGCAGCAGCGGCGGCTGCAGCGGCATCAGGTGAGGGGCCTCCATGTTCCACTCCTGCACCTGGGCCACGGCGAGGGCACGCGTGGGAGGAGGCCCACGGTCACCCCCTGGAGCCTCTGTTCCCCATTTCCAGGGCTTTTGGCCACCAGCAGCCTCAGAACTGCAGGGGACCCCTGTGTGCGATGCCCACTGGCCTGAGGGGACAGGGAGTGGCAGTCCAGGGTGGCCGTGGGGTCAGTGCCCATCCCTGTCCCCAGGGAATGCCTGCCAGAACTAGGCAGGTCACCATGGTGACCCCTCCCAACTTGTCACCCCAATCCCTTGGGAGCCATTCCTGGTTCTCCCCGGGCCAGGAGGATGGGGCTGGGTGGGCAGGGAGCAGCCAGCGCAAGTGTGGACCAGGGGTGTCCAGGGACACCTTGGGGACATAAAGGGACACGCCAGGACAGAGGTGCCTGGGGCATCCCTGGGCTGAAGCCTGCTCGGAGCATGCCGGGGCAGCCTGGGGCATCCCGGGGGCACGGAGCTCTCCCGGGGCAGAGGTGCCTGGGGACACGCTGGGAACACACGGGCATCCCGGGTCAGCGGGGCATCCCGGGAGCGCTGGGGCCATCGCGGGTCGCGTCTCTGGGGACATCCCGGGGCACCCCGGGGCATCCCGAGGGCACGTGGACATCCCGGGGCAGCGCTGCCCGGCGCATCCCGGGGACGCAGGGACATCCCGGGGCAGGGCTGCTCAGCCACAGCCCCGGGGCAGCGCGGCTC
>NC_031769.1:399810-416650 GCF_001522545.3 Parus major
CGGCACCGCCACCGGGCCGGCACCAGCACCCACACCGGCACCGGCCGCTCTGCCGCCCGCACCGCCACAGCCCGCTGGCACCGGCAGGGGCTCCTCCACGGCCGTGGGGACTGGCACCGGCACCCTCAGTGGCACCGGTGCACCGGCACTGCCACCGGCACCACTGCGGGAATTGGCATCGCCTCTGCCACCAGCACCGGTCTCTGCATCGGCATCAGGCGGTGACACGAGCACGGGTGACGCTGTGATGGATTTGGGTGCAGGGAACACCGATTTGGGTGGCACCGAGGGCCAGGAGCCGTGGGGTGAAAGGACGTGAGCAGCCACGGCAGGACCCCCGTGCTGGCCGGAGTCTGGGGGACATTCCGGGTTTGGGAACCACCCCGTGTGCTCATCCTGACCCTGGGACCTTTTGTTTTAACAGTGCTGGGGCTGGGGCTGCTGCCAGGCCAGAGAAAAAGCGTTACAGTCCCACCTTCCTGGGATTATCCCGGGAAAAGCTCTCCAGTGCCTCGATGTTCCAGGACTCCTATGGATGGGCCATGTCGGGGGCTCACCTGGGCTGGGCAGGGCCCCGGGGAAGGGAGGGCAATGGCACAAGAAGGGTTAACGGGTCCCGGAGCAGCCATTTCCCTTCCTGTCATCGCTCCCTGTCCCCCAGCTGTGACACCCCAGGCCCTGCCCCACAGCCCCAGGGCTGAGCCTTTTTCATGAAGACGTTTTTGCCAATATCAAATCCAAATGAGGCCATTTGGAATTTTCCTGTTCCCTGGGAGCAGAGCCCCGACCCTCTCTGGCTGTCCCCTCCTGGCAGGGACTTGTGCAGAGCCAGAAATTCCCCCTGAGCCTCCCCTGCTCCAGGCTGAGCCCCTTTCCCAGCTCCCTCAGCCTCGGAAGTTTCTCCATCTCAGGATTCACCTCCTGCCAGCACAGACAGGGTTTGCTTGGTTTATTCCCAACATTTTCCAAACATCTCTTGCCACGCAGGTGATGTTTCCCTGGGAATGTCAGTTCCTCCTGGGAGAAGCTTTGATCCCCAGGATGGCACCTGCTGAAGATCCCACTTTTTGTGGCAGTGGGGTCTGACACAGCAGCTCTGCCCGCTCAGGAGTGAGGGGCTGGGAGCAGTGCAGGATGTCCAGGCTGTAAATCCCACACTGGAACATCCCAGTCTGGAGAGGGACTGGGGACAAGGGATGGAGGGACAGGACACAGGGAATGGCTCCCACTGCTTGGATGGGATATTGGGAATTGGGAATTCCTGTCTGGGATGGAATTCCCAGAGCAGCTGTGGCTGTCCCTGGATCCCTGGCAGTGCCCAAGGCCAGGCTGGATGGGGCTTGGATAACCCTGGGACAGCAGGAGGTGTCTCTGCCATGGCAGGGGTGGGATGGGATGAGCTTTAACATCCCTTCCAATCCAATCTGGGATTCTATGAGGAATAAAAGCAAAGCCAACCCCAGGACTTCACTTAGGAGAAGGAAACAATGAGAAGCCAGCGCCAAAATGTTTTTGGGACATTATTTCTGTACCTGGGGTGGGGCAGGATGCTTTGGGGCCACGTGTGTTTTCCCAGTCCTGCTCAGAATTTGTGGAACTCCAGCACAGCACCAGCTGCATGTTCTCTGCTGCTCCTCAGGGGCTGCTGAGCCCAGAGACTTCATTCCAGATGGAGTCTGTGACTGAGGACACCCCTCCAACTGGAGGCAACACATTTTCCCTCTTGGCACTCAACTGGAATATTCAAAAATGCTGAAAACCACCAGCACGTGGGGAGAAAACACAAAATCTGCATGTGCTGCCTCCACAGGCCACCCCTCCTCTCCTCTCCCTTCTCCCTGCTGCATTTCCACTTCCCAGAGAAACATCACTGACACACTTTACACACATTGAGAATGTATCCATGGGTTTTTCCCCACAGAATTTCACAGACCAAAGCAGCATCTCACCCCACAGGAAAACATGGGGTCAATATAAAAACAGAACCCAAAAATAGAGTTAGTTCTACAGGTACAGTAAAGGAAAAGCAGCAAAAGTGGGGAAATAATGCCCAGAATCTGTCACCTCAAACATTATCATACAATCCTATTCCCAAATCTTCATTTTTCATCCCTGAAATCTTGCAGTGTTTCTCTGTGCTACTCTGGATGCTCTCCAGCACGTGTTGCTTGGTGCACCAGGTTTTTTTAACTCCCCTTTTGGTACAGCCAATGCTGCCCTATCCAACTCCTGCTCCAAGGAGGAGCATGGTAAGAATAACAGGGATGATCCAGGTCTGAACCAATGACCATTAGGCCAGCAGTGAATCGAATCACCAAAACCGCCTTATTTCCCAACTCCACCCGAATCCACGCAGGGCTATAAACCCCCACCTGTGGGCAGAGCAGGATTTTTGGCAGCTGAGTGCAAAGCTTTACCCCAGGCAGGTTTGTGGCACGTGGATGATGAGGGAACACATCCCGAGGTGGGTGTGGAGGGTGGGTTTCCCCTCGGAGGGGCGTGGGTGCGCTGGTGGCGCAGCAGGTACGCGTGGCGGGCAAAGCTCCTCCCGCACTCGGCGCAGATAAACCACGGCACCGCCGCCTCCTCAGGCCGGCCCTGGTGGTACTGCAGGAACCTCCTGAACTCATCCAGCTCCTGCCCTGCCAGGATGCTGTTCCCACTCCCGATTCCCAGGGGATTTCTGGCCGGATTGTGGCGGTTCCCCGATGTTTCTGCCTGGTGAGGGGCTCGGGATGCTCCCGAGGATGATCCGTGCAGTTGTGTGCCTCCTGCAGCCTGGATCGTGGCATCACTGTGGCCTGGAACGAGGAGATTCCAAATATTCCGTGTATTTGATGTGAGAGAACACAAATCTCCAAAGAACAACAATTCCCCATGCACTGTTTCTGGACAAAACCCTTAAATTTTGGGTAAAAAAAAAAACCCAAACCCAGCAGGGATGAGGTGGAATCTCAATCCCTCCAATCCTACCAATTTCAAGGTGCTGCCAGTGAATCCCCACAACACCACACACCTCTGCTGAGGCTGGCAGGAGTTTTCCTTCCCTCCAAATCCTGTGGATCCTTGACCCACACCACTCCTCCTGCTGGGATATGGCTTTTGGGAACAGGACAGTCTGAACAAGGACCAGGAAGAACATGGGAATGGTGGCCATTAATATGATTTTCCATCAAATTCCTGCATCATCCACTCTCTAAAGAGCATCTCTGTTATTCCAGGAAAAGTTCCAGTGAGGGGGGAGCAGCAGCAGCTGCCCTGGTGTCAAAAAGGGTGTCTGGGATGCAGGTGAAAAGGATTTGCTCCAACTTTTATAAATTATTCCATAAATGACACCCAGAAGGTTGAAGATTGGATGTTGAAAAGTGGAAGGTCTCTGATTTGAGCCTTCACCCCAAATTCAGCTGCCTGGTGCTGGATTTTTATGGTTCAGTCCTGTCCTTTTCCCAGCCAATTCCTCCTCGTGCAATGCCCCCAACTTCAGCAGGTTCTTCTAGGAACCAATCCAAGGAATCCCCTGAATGCTGAGGAGCCAGGGAGGACTCACAGCTTCAGATTTAAAATATCAGTGACTTCAAGCAAATATATAGTTGGGCATTTAAAACTAATTAATGAGATTTCTTCATTTTCTGGGCATCATTCAAGTTATTTCACTATTTCTGCATCAAAATAGTTCAATTCTCTTCAGTGAATCCCAAACCCAGACATACACCAGGGTCTGGGGATGAGGAAAACACAGCTTCACTGTAATTAATGAGGGTACAGGATTAATGATCCTGTGTGTCACTGCAGCTCCTGTATCCAAACTTTTTCCACTCCTTGCTCCTTGTTTTTGTTGGCAGCTGCATTCCCTGGGATCCTAAACTGTCCTTCAACATTTTAAAGGAAAATTATGGAGCTTCTTGTCTCTCACAAAGATTCACAAGCACCTGAAGATGGATTCTCTAAAAATCCCAGGATTTGAGGAGTGACAAGAGCATGGCCAGACCCAGCATGTGTCCCTTGGGAGAGGGAAAACTCACCTTTTCCCAGTGTGATCAAAGATCCATACTTCTCCTTCAGCAGTAGCTTATAAAATTCATTCTGCCAATCCTGCAGACGTGGCCACTGAGGAAACATCCCAGGGACCTAAAAATCAAAATGTTCCACAGTCAGGGGAGCTGTGCATCCCTGAAAACCCTCTTATCCCAACAGTTTAAACACGTGGGCACCTCCCAGCCATGTCTGTGCTGTGTGTTAGCAGCATATTAATGAAGGATTTTACATAAGAACCTTCTACTGTTAATCCAGAACGAGAGAAAAGGCTTTAAAGCGATGTGACTCAGCCAGAACAATGATTTGCTCCAACAACTGGGTCAGAAATTAGTCATAAAACCAGATATCTGTGGTCAGCATCCATGCCCAGCCCCCTCAGGGAATGTGGTTCTTCCTTCAATGAAAAATAAAGTAATTCAGTGTTTTAAATAAACCCTGAGGCAGTGCCATGATCTGTCACACTGGCTGGGAAAGCTCCTCCCTGGTAATGAAACCTTATTATTAGGGAATAACAATATTATTGTTATTAATTCAACCCTCTAAGGGATATTTTCCCAAGCTGCTTCCAAGGCTTTACATGCAAATCTCCCTTTAATTTAATTTATTCCCACTATCCAGCCCATCAATTACCCCACAGGGCTCGGAATTCCGGATCCGTTTTCGGGATTTGCTGCTCATCATCACATCACCAAAACCCTGTGGGGTCCCCACGAGCCAGGTCCCATCTTCCCCCAGGATGAATTTGTTGGGAACAGCTTCCTTCAGCAGGCGCCGTTTCTTGCCGATTTTCAGAGGATCCGTCTTGAAGGAGCTCTCCTGGAAATGCTCCGAGCACAGGCACTGGTATTTGGAGGGGGTCTCCATGTCCCTGCCCATGTTTTGGATCCACTGTCTCAGGAGGGGTTTGTTTTGGAGGGGGAATCGATAAAAACTGACCGAGCTGTTCTTGTAGGCCCCGCTTGTGGCGTTCCGGCAGTTCAGGGCCGCACAACAAACCATGGTCACACACCAGGAATGGGGGAAAACCCCCCAAAAAACACACCAGGGAGAAAGTTTAGGGAGTTCCTAATCAAACACAGTCCCAAACAGGTCTAAATTTCTCCAAAACCCCCATGGTTTTGGCAAAGAGGAGGAGCTGAGGTGGCTGAGTGAAACACGGGACTGAATTTCTCACAGAGAGGAGCCAGTTCTGTCTCAGCCTCCTCAAATCAACGATCTGAAAGGGAAAAAAAAGCTTTAAAATCAGCTTAATGCCCCCTGAATATGCAGATTTACATTTAATTATCCCCTGTGGTATGCACACAGCCATGGGCTTCATTTGTGTGTCCACAAGGGATGCCGAGCTCCAAAGGTTATCCAGCACACAGCACAGGGCTGAGAGACAAATAATTCCCAAAAAACGAAAGTTTGGGATGTGCCAAGGGATCCCCCATTATATCAGAGGAGTCTCAGGGGTGTCATTCAGAGAGGAACTGAATTCCTTTGGACAGGAACACTGAAAAAGGGAATAAACCATCCCTGCTGCATCCTGCTCCGAAAAGAAGGAGGTCCCGAGGTTTGAGGATGCCCGTGGTTAAAAAGGACCGAGGATCAGAAGGTCCAAAAAAAGCTCACAGAGCTTGATTATTAAATTAAACACTCAGCATGGAAATCGGTATTTTTTCCTTTATCTTCTGGTAATAAGAGAAATAAAAGAATAAAAGAAAAGAGGGAAGAGAGAGAGGGAGATCAGATGGGAAAGGGGAGGAGATCACCAAACCTGGCTCCAGCACTGATCCTGTCCTGAGGGCACATTTTCCCCCTGGAATTAGGTTTCTCCTTTTTCATGTAAATGATGAGGATGCACAGTCCCTTCCCCCAGAGCTTTCTGGAAAGGGGCTTTGGGGCTCTTGAGCCACCTCTCCTGGATCAATCTTTGTCTGACACTCTGTGCCCCTTTCCTGACTCCATTCCTGCCCTGCATTTTCCTACTTTCCTTATCTCCACGGAGCAGAAGGGAAGCAGCCCCAGGAGGTGCTGCCCCAGCTTCGTGTTCCTCCTTTCTCCAACCGCATCCTGTTCTAACGAGCTTCTTCTGGGAGTTTGGGACACATCCTTGGGGCCCAGGTGTGCCCAGGTCCCCAGCACAGGGAGGGAAGAGTCCAAAGGAGGCCCCGGAGCTGCTCCAGGGCTGGAGCCAGGCTGGGAGAGCTGGGAATGTTCCCCTGGAGAGGAGAAGCTCCAGGGAGAGCTCAGAGCCCCTTTCAGGGCCTGGAGGGGCTCCAGGAGAGCTGGAGAGGGACTGGGGACAAGGGATGGAGGGACAGGACACAGGGAATGGCTCCCACTGCTTGGATGGGATATTGGGAAGGAATTCCTGGCTGGGATGGAATTCCCAGAGCAGCTGTGGCTGTCCCTGGATCCCTGGCAGTGCCCAAGGCCGGGCTGGAGCAGCCTGGGACAGTGAGAGGTGTCCCTGCCATGGCTGGGGCGGCACTGGATGGGCTTTAAGGCCCCTTCCCAAAGCATTCCATGATTCCAGGACCTTGCAGTGGTCAAAGGGACTGGAGTTCCACACTCCCCATCCATTGGTGATGGACACGGGATGAGCAGAGGAGAGGATAAGAGGAACTTGCACCAATCGTCCCAGTTTCGTCTGAAATTTTGGGAAGAAATTCCTCCCTGGGATGGAATTCCCGGGGCAGCTGTGGCCTGGATCCCTGGCAGTGCCCAAGGCCGGGCTGGACGGGGTTTGGAGCACCCTGGGACAGTGGGAGGTGTCCCTGTCCATGGCAGGGGGTGTCACTGGATGAGCTTCCACGTCTCTTTCAACACAAACCGTGCCAGCCCACCCAGTGGTGCCGGGGGCCAGGGCTCTTGGAAAGCCGCCGCAGGGCGAGGTCTGACACGGCTCTGCAGCCCAGGAAGCGCCGCGGGACCCCCAGCGCCCCTCACTCCTCGCCATGCCGCGCCGCCATCTTCCTCCCCCTCAGCCGCGCCGAGCCGCAGCAGCCAATCACAGGCGGCGCCGGGCAGCATCAACCAATCACAGGCGGCGCCAGGCAGCAGCAGCCAACCGGAACTCAGCCCTTGGCATTTCCCTCACGCCATTGGTCCGCCGGCTCCGCCCGCCCCCCTCGGCTCGCGGCGGCCTCCACGAGGAGCGGGCGGGAGGGACGCCCATCCCCATTGGTCAGTGCGGGAGGAAATCCGTGCGCTGATTGGATGAGACGGGAAGGGAGGCGGGGATTTGAAGCCGCGTCCACTCGTTGTTATGGCAACCGTGGCGGGGCGGAAACCGCGGGAGCCTCCACCGAGCCCCGGAACTCCCTCACCGAGCTCCGGCCGCAGGTTGGCACCGGAGCCCTTGGGATCCCCTCACCGAGCACCGGCGGTGGGTCGGGTCCGGACCCTGGGATCCCCTCACCGAGCACCGGAGCCCTGGGATCCCCTCACCGAGCACCGGTGGGACGCGGGATTCGCCGTCTCGGAGCGTGGCCCCGGGCCAGGGCAGCGGAGGGACCCTCTCCCGCCTGGAGCTCGGGCGAACCCCAGGACCGGCCCACTCCTCCCCGCCCGTTTCTTCCCAATGTAAAGATGCCTCGAAACCTGGGATTTGGGGGGTGGCAACCGCTGAGTTCCCCTCTGGCTTCAGCCTCGCTCCTTCCTTCCCCTCCCTCTGCAGAACGACCCGTGGCATTTGTCAATTTTAATTAAAACCCCTGAAATTTCCAGCCAACGAATCAAACATCCGGACAAAATTTAAGCAGAATCACGCACGCAGAAGAGGTCCTTTAAGGAAGTTTCCTTTAAGGAAAAGGAGCTCTGACCCCAAACAGGCTCTTCCCTGACTCAGACACCTCCGTTTCGCTGTTTTTTCCCCCGACAAAGTGACAGGTGACAAATCCAGACTCTTATTAGTAAAAGGAATAAATCGTGTCCTTACAAGGCCACAACACGTCCGATTCAGTCCCGTGAGAAACCCTGAACACGAGCAAAAAAGTCTCTGAAGGAGAATGTTTAACAAACCCTGAACAGGAGCAAAAAGGTCTCTGAAGGAAGATGTTTAACAAAACCTGAACACGAGCAAAAAGGTCTCTGAAGGAGGATGTTTAACAAAACCTGAACACGAGCAAAAAGGTCTCTGAAGGAGGATGTTTAACAAAACCTGAACAAGAGCAAAAAGGTCTCTGAAGGAGGATGTTTAACCGTGTTCCTCTCCAAAGGGAAGTTCCTCAGGCTGGAGATGCCCGGGATCCAAAAAGAGCGACAAACGCCGGAGGCTCCCAAAAGAGCTACGAAGTTTGATTAGTAAGCGATAGGCTTGGCATGGAAATTGCGATGATTTAGCCCCTTATCTTCTAGCAATAGATTAAAGAGTTAAAGAAAGGAGGGGAGAGTCAGGGAACATCACCAGCCCTGGCTCCAGCGCCGATCCGGGGTATCCAGGGTGTGCAGGGTCCCGAGGATGCTGATGGGGGCACCTTCTTATGGGTAAAGTTTTCCCCGCCCCGGTGGGATCAGGTTTCCCACCTCCCATGCAAACGATGGAGTGTGCGCAATCCTGCTGCTGGAGCTTTCTGGATTTGGGTCGGAGGGCTTTGAGGGGATTGTGGTGATCTCGATACTCAGCGGATTTCCCCGCTGTCCATCTCCTGAGTTTGCTGTGTCTCCGAGTCCCTAGGAGGAGCTGGAATCTGCCGTGCCCTCCTCGTCCAGGCACATCCTGTTTTATCCCGCTCCTTATCGGTGTTTGGGACGCAGCAGCGCCTTAACTCCTCGGAGCCCTGGCTGCCACAACTGCACAGATCAGAACGGGATGGAAACTCGGGGTGGTGGTGAGAGGCAGGGAAAGGTTATTCCTTACCTCCAACACCCGCAGAATCTCCTGGAGCTCGGGGGTGGAGCGGACGATCATGGCAAACGATCCCGTTCCATCTGAGCCGGGTGGATTTGCAGGAGCATCCTGGGGACAGGGGACAATCCGGAGCCCGAGGCCGGGAACTGCCCGATTTATCATAACAAAAGGCGCAGTGAGGAACACAGCAGGAGCCGATCATCCCACTAAGACTGAGAGGGGAGAAAAGTCGGGGGAGGGGGTGGAATTCCTTTGTTTGGGATCCCCCTCTGGAGGCACCACCTTGAGCTGTTACCCTTGTCGTTGTATCAAGATGGAATTGTTGTAAGGATCCAGCTGCCCGAGGCTCTGCTAGGGGAAATCTGGGATGGAGTTTGTGAGGAAACCTGTGTGAGTGTGAAACTGTGGGATCAGGAGCCGGTCCCAGCTCAGGTGATGCTCAGCTCTGATTCCACAGTGGCTCTTGGAAATTTCCTTAACAGCCACACATTCAGCAAATGGAATCTTACCCATGCAGCCAGAATAATGGCCTGGACATTCACATTCCACATTCACATGTTTAATTCACATTCCAGTTGGTTCTTGTCAATTAATAAAAAAAAATAAATATGTATTTATAAACTTTATTACTAAAAATTTTTAATAGACACGGGAGCACAATATCCAGTATTAACATAGCAGGATGCTGGTGTAGAACCCGGAGGACAAAGAGTTAAAATCCCTGGAGGAAATGCTCATGTGCCAAACTGCTCAGATTAATTTATGGCTCCTGGGTGAGAAACAGGAATCTGCCAACCTTAACCCCAAAAGAATTCCAGAGGCTACAGTGCAGGGAGACTCCACGCAGCACCTGCACTCCTTCATTTCAAATTAAAGTACAACAATGGCAAATTCCTGGCAGGAAAGGGAACATCTGGAGTTGCAGCTGAGTTGGCCCCAGTGAGAGCTGTGGGTGCAGCACCCCGGGCACCAAGGAGTTAAAGTGCTGCTGTGTCCCAAACCTGGCTAACAAGGGACAAGCTTGAGGCTTGAAGCTGCAGAGAGGGACCCTCTGATATTTTCAGCCCTTTTGATTTTTCCAGTTTTGGGCTTGTCTTCCTCCTTTTCTTCCTTAACTCTTGCTGCAGCTGCTCAGTTTTCACTGACAGCAATAATTCACCTCTTTTCCTCCCTTTCATTTTCTCTCTGGGGTCTTGTTTGTCTCTACCAAGCTTTTTCCTGTCTAAATTCTCAAATAATTCTCTTTCCCTGAATTCTGCTAAAGCAAATAGAGTCCCAAGCTGGGACAGCTCTTTTTTGGGACAAACATTCTTGGTTCTGGCTCTTGGGGTAAGCACAGCATGCACAGCACAGAGCATGGAGTGTCCAACAAAGGTGATCAGTCTTGGGGGAATCAAAACCAAAACCCCTGATCCATTTCTAAAATGATCCAGAGGGATGGACTGTGTCTGCTGACTTGTTTGCATCAAAAGTGAAAAGTAGTAGCTCCAGGGTGCGGAAAACTTGGCTGTAGAAGAGTGATCCAAGGCTCACAGGGGCACTTCTGGGATCCTGGATGCTGTCAGGACTGGTGATGTCCTCCCTTTTGTCCCTCTGATCTCCCTCTCTTCTCCCTCTTTTCTTTTACAAGAAGGGCAAAAATACCAATTCCCATGCTGAGAGTGGAATTTGCTATTAAAACTTGGTGAGCTTTTTTGGATTCTTCTGACACCATTTTGACCACGGGCATCTACAAACCTTCTTTCCCCTTGGGAGTGGGACACAGAGCTGAGGGAGGAGGTTGGAGGAGCAGAGCTACCCTACCTCCACATGGCCTCCTCTCCATGATCCTGTTATCAGTGTTTAGGACCCAGCAGCTCATTAACTCTTTATTTGCCAGGTTTCTGCAGCATCTCCATGTTCTGCTTTCCCAGCATTTGGAAAATTGAACACACACAGAAGATCATGAACAATGTGGGAAAAGAAATGCAACACAGCTTTAAGGCTATGCAGAATTTAAACCATATTCCAGGCTCACCCACCCATTTTACAACTCCCAGGAAGGCTCTCACCCTCCAGGAATTCTCCCTTGGGGTTCAGCAGCGAGGAGCTCCAGGATTTACCAGTGGGAATAAGCTGATTCCCAGGCTCTGCAGCCTTCTTTCTGTTTGCCACAGAGGAAAAGAGCTTCCTCCTCCAGCCATGGGGCAGCACTTCCTTTCCCAAAGCATCTCACCCAAGTGGGCGCTTCCTGACACCTCTCACTCCTTTAGTGGACAATTAATACCTTTAATTCACTTGTTCCCAGCCCAGTCCAAGGACTCCAGACTCCTGGGATAACATTTTGGATAATTCTCTCTGTTCAGACAACTCTTCTTTGTAACACACGCCACAAATTGTTCAATGTCAACGCGTTTTCTCTTCCCACATGGACTCACAGCCAGCAGCACCTCCAGACTTCACCTCCCCAAGTCCACAGGCACTGGTGAATGCTGTCTAACACGGAAAATAACCCCCAGCCACCTCCTTTTTCCTGAGGTGGCTGCACCACAGCCTCCTCCTGCCAGCAGGGTCTGGCACAGAGCTAGGGGTGCCACCCTGGCCCAGCGAGGGGACACCGAGGGGGCTGTGGGGGACGTCCTATATGGAATTCATCACAGAGTCCCTGATGTTCCTGCAGGGCCAGCTGACCAGCGACACGTGGGTGTCCTGCATGTGACCTTCCTGGTGCTTCAGCAGGCTCCTCTTGAGCACAAATCTTTTGCTGCAGAGAGAACACTGGAAAAGCCTCTCTCCCGTGTGCCTGCGCTGGTGGTTCAGGAGGTAATCCTTCCTCCTGTAGGTTTTGTCACACTTGGAGCACTTGTAGGGCCTCTCTCCTGTGTGACTTGTCTGGTGCCTAACGAGCCACGAATGGCAAACAAAGTTTTTCCCACAGTCGCTGCAAATGTAGGATTTACCCCGGCCCTGGCTCTGCTGCTGGGCAGGGCTGCCCCGGGCCAGGGGTGGCTCCCAGCAGGGGCTGGATCCCGATGTGTCCGTGGGGAAGCTCTCCTCGTTCTCAGCAGGTTCCTCTGTGCTCAGGCTGTCCTGCCTGCCTGTGCCCGAGGGATTCTCTCCACACTCAAAGCCTGGCCCCTCGAAGGAGGTGGGAGCAGCTCCCAGGCCCATTCCCGTCTCTCCCAGGCTCATTCCCGTCTCTCCTGGGTGTGGGTGCAGCAGAGGGAACATCCTCTCACACCTGGGGCCTGGAAACATCTCCCCTTCTCCCTGTGGAGCCTGAGGCTGCTCCTGCTGTGGGCAGTTTCTCTCACACTTGTACACACAGGGCTGCTTTTCCAGGCTCTTTCCCTGAGCACGAAAGAAATCGTACTGAGCATCACCTCCAAGGCTGTTCCCATTCCCTGTGGTGGCTGCTCCCATCATTTCTGAATTCCACTGGCTGTCCCATGTCACTCCATGGCTGGGATCTCTGGGAAACCCCTCTCCCGGCCTTCCTGGTACCTCTAAGTCACAGGTCTTGCTCTCTAAGCATTCTGCTGGATGGTCTCTCCTCAAATTTTCATCTGAAACAGAGATTTCAGAGATTTTTAATTCAGAAGTGCCCTTAGGAATGTCCCTCCCAGCCCAAAGCCACATTTTAATACTGAGGGGGAAATGAAGTACCAGTATCTACTAAAACAAAATTTCCAGGAAAACAGAAGGACTTTTTTCAACTGTATTTTTTAAAATCTACATAAAAAAAATCACTGCTGTGGTCTCAGATTCAGCCTCTCACTCAGATAACAGAGTGATAACTCAGTTAACCATCAGATAACCCAGATAACTGTCCCACCTCAGCGCTCCCAGCTGCTCTCCAGACATTCCCCTGAGCACCTCCAGGAGCAGAGCCCAAGCAGGGCCCTGCAGCCAGCTCAGCGAGTCACAGAGCTTTGGGATCTCCTGA
The DNA here is from genome assembly GCF_001522545.3 of Parus major. Lineage (NCBI taxonomy): Eukaryota > Metazoa > Chordata > Aves > Passeriformes > Paridae > Parus > Parus major. The sequence continues at coordinate 412,608 of NC_031769.1, forward strand.
GCTGGGAGATACCCACAGGGATGGAGCCCAACCCTGCATGGACACCCCAACAATCCCACCCCATGCCTGAGAGCGTTGTCCAAATGCTCCCTGAGCTCTGGCAGCCTTGGGCCGTGCTCATTCCCTGGGGAGCCTCTTTGGTGCCCAACCACCCTCTGGGGGAAGAACCTTTCCCTGATTTCCAACTTCAACCTCCCCTCCTGAGCTTCTCAGAAGCACTCTCTGCTCCCAGGACCTCTTGCTGCTTAACAAGCACCTGGTTATTAATGAACAGCCTCGGAAACCTATTTTTCTTGCCTGAGTAAGAACCCAAGTGGAATAATATTTTTGTTCTGGAATTTTCAAAGAAAGTCACTGACTCGAAGCACAGCCAGGATGGAAAATCACTGTGATTCAAGCCCACTCTCTGGTGACCCTATAAACTGTGGTCCAAAGTGAGACCCACTGAGCTCCCAATTCCCAGAAAATAAAGGAATGTGTGTCCCAAACACTGATAACTGGATGGCCGTGGAGCCATGAGAAAGAACAAGATTTGGCTGGAGAAGGAGGGGCCATGGCAGCAATTTCTGGGACAAACATGCTTCTTGTAGCTCCTGGAGACAATCACAACACAGAGCAAAGGCAGGAATGAGGTCAAGAAATGGGAATGGATTACAGGGAGTGGATCAAGACCATCAAAAATCCCCAAAACTTCCAAACCATTTCCAGAAAGGCCTGGAAGAACTGACTGCATGGGAAGTGAGAAACTTGTCTTCAGGTCAGGGAATCCTGGCCATAAAAAGGACTGAGGGTGCACTCCATCCCCTCATCCACATCAAACAGAATGGCCCCAGTACTGAGCTCTGGGGACACCCCTGGTGACTGGCCACCAGCTGATGCCACTCCCTTGCCCAGCACTCTGTGGGCCCAGCCCTCAGGCAGGTTTTTATCCAGGTAAAAGCAGCCCAAACTCGATCCACAAAGCCTGAGCACAGCTCTGGGCTTGCCTCAACACAAGCCCAAGGCAGTGCCTCTGACAACTTTTGGCTGGCTCAAGGGGGAAGGAGCCTCTTCAGCTGACAGAAACCCAAACTTTTGTGACCAAATATTAACCAGCAGACTGAGGTTTGTCCCAGTTCTCTCACAGTTAACACTGTAAGGTTGGGATGTTTCATACAGTATTAAAAAATACTCGAAACTGGATTTACTGTCCCCAAAATCCCAGCTGAAATTCATTACTGACCTGTACTTGGATCTGCAGAGATTTCCTCTTTCTCCAAGTGCTGTTGCTCAGAGCAGGGTGGCTCCTCCTCTTGTTTAATCCAGGATGAAATATCCGTTGCATAAGTCTGAAATCCTGTTCATTGGGAAAAATTTACACAACTGAGAAACACAGGGGGAAAGCACAAAGCCTGGATAATTTGGGAATGCACAACGGTAACAAAGCATCAGGGGAGGCACAACAGGAAGAGCCATTAAGGGGTAATTCCTGCAGTGGAGTTGTTGGCAGATCCTCACCTGTGTCAGGATCTCTCGGGAGGTCCTCACCCTCTGTGCCTGGCAGCTCCCTGGAATCCACCTCGCTGCCTTTCCTGGTCTGACTGGGTGCCTCAGGCTCGTAAAATCCTCTCTCTGTGAAGGGAGAAAATCCAGGAGAAGTGTTTCACACCTACCTAAACTCAGGATTTCACAAGGCTGAAAACCTGCTCTGGTCTGGGCTTTGTTTGGAGATTGTTATTCCAAATCCAGCTCCCCTAAACCCAGTTTCTTAAGGAAACCTGTTGGAAAGGTCTAAAAATCCCAGCTGGATACAAACACAGGAAGCCAAGTACAGTTCCAGTGGAGCCAAACAGCACCACTACCTTTGTAAAGAGTGAGGAAAATCTGCAAAGCAGAGCAGCTGATTTGTAAAACAAAGAGGCTCCAAATGAAAGGGCAAAGAAGCCCTGAGCTCTGCAGCCTTTCAGAGGAGTCTTACCCAGGAAAACCCCGGAAGGGAAGGGAGGAGGGAAAAGGCAACCTGAAGGAATTTAGAGGAGGCTGAAACATCTCCTAATCCACACTTGGATAAAAACCAGCCATGCAGCCACAAACACCAAAATGTCTGTGAAAAGGGGAAGGGGCAACACCAGCCCTCGCCTGTTGGATCTGCTGGCAAGTCTGCTCAAAATTTCTTCAAGATTTAGAATACATGAAAAGAGTTTGGGAGGAAAATCCTCACACAACCTGGAATTTCATCCCTCTGTTTCATTTTCTCTCTGGGTAGTTACTCACCCGGGCAGGGCTCTCCTGGAGCTTCTGCAGCCTCCTCCTCCTGATCTGCAGTGCACAACTCTTCCTCTTGCTTAATCTGGATTATGCTGTCTTCTGTTAACAGGAACCAGTTTTATTTTAACAGCATATAAAATTAATTCCAACTGTCAGCCCAGCCCAGGCAGATCTGCTCTGTTCTAGCTCGCATTCCAGAGAGAACCTCGCTCCAGTTCTAGTTCTTGCTGACCAAGGCCTCTTTAACAGACCTGAAATCTTGGTTACAAAACCCTCAGCAAATGTTTGAGCCTGAGAAATGCACAAACTTTTCATGCAAGTGAAAACACATTGTCCATGGCCCCAGGAGAGGCCAGAACCACTTGAACTCTTGTCCTTGAGTTTTGTTTCTCCCTTGGTGCCCCTGGAGTTCTGCTGGTTTTTTTTTGAATCCCTCTCAGTCACACACGACTTCTCAGCCATCAGAGAAACACTGGCGAGAAGAGAATTTTTAGAGAGTAAGTCATGAAATGTGGAATAAATAAAGCAAAGGAGATGGGCCAGTGTTTTGCACCTTTACAGTACAGACCTGGCCAAAGGGACTGGGGGATTTCTGAGGAGAGGGTGAGAGGAATGATGGGTTTGTCTTTACAAACCAACCGTGGTTCTGCTGATAAGATGAAACTATCACTGAGAGATAACAGAAACAATGGGATGGATTCCACTGATTGAGTAAAAGATGAAAGGGACACTGGGGAAACACCGTAAGAGGGGGCTTTACATTGGGGGAGAATCTTGGGTATCAGGCATTCCGGGAAGTCTGTATCTCTCAAGTACCTCAGCCTATGGGGAAAGAGAAAAGGGGACAAGCTGCCAGGAAAGTAGGATTAAAATGAGGCTGTACCCTCCAAAAATTTGAGAGACCCCAGGGGAATGCCCCATGGCCTCTCCCTTTATTCTAATAAAGTAAAAGGACTCCTCTGTCTCCTTTTTGGACATAAATCTCTGGGTGTTTCTGGATTTGTTTTTGTGACAAGGGAAAAGAAGGGTGTGATGAAGCATCCTGAAAAGGCTGGTGGGGATGGAATGCCTGACAGCAGCAGCAGGAAGATCAAACTCAGTACAGCAAATGCCTTGGAGAGATGCTGGTCATAGAATTGTTGGGGTTGTTGACATTTTTAAGGTCATTGAGTCCAGCCCTTCCCCAGCACTGGGGAGTTCCCAGGTGCCACATCCACAGGGCTTTTAAATCCCTCCAGCAGTGGGGACTCCACCCCTGCCCTGGGTAGCTGGGCCAAGGCTGGACAGCCTTTCTGGGGAAGGAATATTCACAATTTTCAACTTGAACATCCCCTGGCCCAGCCTGAGGCCGTTCCCTCTGCTCCTGTCCCTGTTCCCTGGAAGCAGAACCCGATCCCCCCCATCTGTCCCCTCCTCTCAGGCAGTTGTGCAGAGCCAGAAATTCCCCCCGAACCTCCTTTTCTCCAGGCCAAAACACCACCCACACCCCACATGTCCCCAAAACATGGCAGGTGCTTGCTGTCCCACGTCCCTCTCCCACCCACTGGCCCTGACACCACTCACCGGTGCCGGTCTCCTCGGGATTCCCTCTCACATCCCGGTCCTCGCAGCTCCGGGCACTCGGCCGGTTCCCGCCCTCCGCCAGGGCCTGGGTGTTGTGTCCGGCGGCGTCCAGCCCTGTGGGGAGAGGTGGCTGAGGGGCGGCTGGGGGGCACCACGGGGCTCCTTCACTGCCCAGACACCCTTACTGCATCCTGGCTTCATGTCACCTGCACCTTGACCCACAGCACTCCATG
>NC_031769.1:417555-428101 GCF_001522545.3 Parus major
TCCCTCAGAGCTGTGAGGGATCAGGGTCCACCCAGAACCATGAGGGAAACAGGGTCCTCTCAGAGCCATGAGAACTAATTCCCTCCAAGCAGTGAGGGAGTGGATTCAAGCTAGAGCCATGAGGGATTTGGGATCCTCTCACAGCCATGAGAGGTCAGGGGCCCTCTTAGAGCTGTGAGGGATCAGGATCCCATCTGAGCTGTGAGGGGATTTGGGATCCTCTCAGAACCATGAAGGATTGGGGATCCTCTCAGAGCCATGAGAGATTTTGGGATCCTCTCAGAGCCATGAGGGATTTGGGATCCTCTCAGAGTCATTAGGGTTTGGAGATCCTCTCAGAGCTGTGAGGGATTGGGGATCCTCTCAGAACCATGAAAGATTTGGGATCCTCTCAGAGTCATGAGGGAACAGGGGCCCCTCAAAGCAGTGAAGGATCCTCTCAGAGCCGTGGATTCTTGTGGATTCTTTCAGAGCTGTGAGGGATTGTGGTCCCTATCCATTTAGGTGGGAATTTGGGAAAATTCCTTCCTGGAAAGGGGTGCCCAGCCCCAGCACAGGGTGCCCTGGGCAGTGGTGGAATCCCCATCCCTGAAGGGATTTAAGAGCCATGGCACTTAGGGAAAAGCCCCAGGTACTTGGGGACAGGGGTTAGTGGTGCCTTGGCAGCACTGAGAAATGGCTGGACTTGAAAGTCAGAGGCTTTTCTCAACTTCAAGAATTCCATGATTATGTGATTCCTGCAAGCATCACTCTGCCTGTGCACAGGGACAATCTCTATTCCTTCTCTCAGTTCTGAAGTAGCAATGCCTTTCTGTGTCACTTTACATTTTGTCTTAAATTCAGGGTTCTATTTTTGCAATTCAAACAACAAAGAAATCCCAAAATAGCTCAGAGATTTGATACAAATACATGTATTTGTCTCTGAAATTTAGGAGAGCTGGGCTGGGAAAGAGAAACTGTGACTGACTGTAAAATACTGTGTCATCTCTGATATCAAAAGCAGCTTCAAAAAGTGATAAAACATGGAACATGTAAAATACAGAAACAGCCCAGAAAGGGCACCTCAGGTTGTTTGTAGAATAATCCAGGAGTGCTGCTGAGATGACCCCAAATAGAACTGAGGACATTCTGGTCACAAGGGAATTACAAACCTCTACTGCATCATGGGGCCACAACTCTGCTTCTTCATCCCAGAATACATCCTGCTCTTATGGAATCCTGGAATGGCTTGGGTGGGACCTTAAAGCTCATCCAGTGTCACCTCCTGACATGGGCAGTGCCAACTTCCACTATCCCAGCTTGCTCCAACTTTTCCTTGAATCCCTCAGGGATGGGGCAGCCACAGCTTCTCTGGGTTCTCTGTGCCAGGGCCTCCCCACCCTCAGCCAGGAATTCCTTCCTAATTCCTAACCCAGCCCTCTGCCAGCAGACAGCCTTTGCCTCTATATTATCCTGCAATTTAGGGCACTAAGAATATTAAAAAAAATTGAAGCTATAAAATCTTTTGATCCAAATTCTAACTGGACTAAAACACAGAGTGTAATTTTCTCTCTTTCTATACTAAAGCAGCAAATCAGCTGAAATTTTAGGGAGAATTTGAAACTCATTTGTTCCTGAGTGAGATCTGATCAAGCAGATTGTGACTGGTTTCTGTATCCAACGATTAAATCCATGAGAAGATGAAATGCAGCAGGAACCCCAACAGTTCAATTGTCATGACACCATTGAGGCAAGAGATTTGATGTCTCCATGAAATTCTGATGTGAGATGAACTGTTGATTTCATGGATTTCCTTGAGAGGGAACAACTCCATTCAAACCATCTGACAGACCACAGAACCCATGGATTCTTGGATAAGAGCAAGGTAAAAATGCCCTTCACAGCTGAGCATTCTGACTGAAACTCCAAATTTTATGCTAAACCAGAATAGAGAAACTTATCTATGGGAAGCCGATTTCTGTGTGACCTAAATAATAATGAGGTCATTATTATTTAGGTGTTTTGATTTGTTAATTCTGTTTACTTTCAAATTCTCTCTACCCTCTATATTTGGGTCTAAATCTCTCTATAAATTGCAATATTTTACCATTCTTGTGACAGCACTGATGGGAACCCTGGAGGGCAACAACCCACTGAACTTGTGTTCCAGAACAAACAGCTGCTGTCAAAACACAAGTGAAATAATAAAAAACCTCAAAACAAACCACAAACTAAACACTTTTTTCTCTTCCTGGACTCAACACATCACGACCACAGCACTGAAAATGTTTTGCTGGCTGTAGGATTGATATGATCTGGGTGAGAATTGTATTGTGAGCTTGCTTACACCCTAATTTTAGACATTTTTACACTTCAGGTCTGTTTGGATCTTGGATACACACAGGAGAACCACCCTCCTGCTCAGGTTCCACCACAGTATTGAAACAAAATTAAAAACAATTGAACCCCATGGTTTTCTTTTTGATTTGAGGTCAACTTCTATCTCTCCATCCATAAGGTACAATACTACAAACTACCATTTACAGCAAGTAAAAGGATTTGAAAAATAAGGAAGATTGAAAGAAAGCATTTAGAACTTCACAGGCTTAATGTTATTTTTATTAAAAATCAAGTCTTTACTGCTGCAAATTTAATCAGCATTTTTCAAATAGACAGAAACAAGTTCCCTGCCCTGAATTGTTCTCAGCTTAATGATGCGTAGTATTCCAAGAGATTCATTCCAGGTATGGCAGTCTCCTCACTTGCACTGCCTCATCCTCCCAGCACTTTCACCTACCCAACAATAGAATTCTCCCCAGGCTTCCTGCCCAGCTCAGCATGGCTCCTGCTCTGTCCCCACTGCCCCTCCTGAGCCCCCACACCTCAGCACGCAGTGTCCCACAGCAGGAATGGCAGGGATTCCCCATTTCCAGCAGAACAGAACGCTTGGGATCGCTCAGAACTCACCCACAGCAAGCTCAGAAAACTCCACGCCCTCCATGGTGGCCTTTTCCTTTGCATACGGCTCTTCCTCCTCTTCCTGTTTCACAGTGACAGCAAAGCTGGGCTCTGGAATGCTGCAGTCTGCTGAGGGAAAGAGGCAACTCCTTTACTGGGAAAGAGGAAACTCCTTTACTGGTTATGGCAGTCCCACTGGACTCCTCCTTTGCTGCCCCAGGAAGTTTGTGCTCCCCCACCCACCCTGCTGCCACACACAGCCTCTCCAGCACTCCCATTCCTGCTTCTGGGAGCTCTGCTCTGCCTGCAGGGAAGTGGTTCCCCCTGTTCCCCCAATTCCAGAGGGTCCTCCACACCCTCAAGCCCAGGCCCTTCCACAGCACTCACCATGGCCAGGTTCAGCCAGGCCTCCTCTTCCCTCCTGGTTTTCCTGCGCTTCTCTGCTGTCCCAGCTGCTCACGTTGAGTTCAAACAGCAGAGCCTCTGCCAACGACAGGAATCAGGGAATCAGATCACACAACCCCAGCAGGGCTTGGGTTAATTTTGTTCCACCCTCTGCCATGGGCAGGGACACCTTCCACTATCCCAGATTGCTCCAAGCCCGATCCAGCCTGGTCTTGGACACTTCCACGGATCCATGGGCAGCCACAGGAGAACCTGTGCCAGGGCCTCACCATCCTCACAGCCAGGAATTCCTTCCTGACTTGTAATCCTAAAAATCAAACCTGTTACATTTTTTTATCACCCTTTGTTACTCCCCCTGAACCTTCTCATTTTGAGATCTAAGAAGATCCCTCTGAGCAAACCTGCACCATCACCTTGTGCCAGCCTCTGTCTGATGCCAGCACCACACGACCCTCACCCCCAGGATAAAAGCTTTAATTCATCCCTTGCCAGCACCTGGTTCTGCTGGGATCTCTCTGGGAGCCGCCTCCTCCTCACTGCAGGGTGCTTCTCCTCCCTGGAGTCGGGACAGGAGGGCAGGTTCGGAGATGACATCGTCTGACAAGGAACAGAGAAAGGAATGTCTCCGTGCTGCATGCACAGGGAGGAACACACCCAGCTGCGCTCCCCAAACCAGCTCCATCAGCTACAACACGTGGCTGGGCAGCACAGACAGTCCTCAAACACAGACAGCGGCCCCACTGCGTTCCCACAAATCTGCTTCCCACATCTGGGGAAGATTCCCTAACCAAAAAGTGCTGATAACTGACCCAACAGCAACACTCACCCAGCAGGACCGGGGCTTCTCTTTTCCCTGTCAGCACCTTTCCATACAGCTCCCTCTGCCACTCCTCCAGGTTCTCCCACTCCTGAGAGGAAAAGCCAGTGGCATCGTTTTCCAACGCCACAGTCGGGGCCTGTAATCCCAAAAGTGACAATCAGCACAGCTCCTGGAACACAGAGAATCCTACTCCCTACTTATCCCTGCTACCAGGCGTCAGGGAAAGAAAATTCCTGCCTTGGGGCATTCTCTGGACACTGAATAACAGTTTGGATCTTTGCTAAACTTTGGGAGATGAATTGTGTATTCCTCAATATTCTTACTTCTCCCTGGAGCCTGATCCCTTTGGGGACCTCAGAGTGAGGAAGAACTTCCCGCTGTTGGTAAAAACGTGAGAGCCCATCCTTTTGTAGGGAAAAGCGGCTGAATATTAACGAAACACAGGAGCCATCACTTCCTGCTTAGTGCCTTCGCACGACAGGCGACAGAAGGAATCTTGGCAGCGATCGTGGAATGATTTCCATGGCGGAAGGCGAGGAGCAGAGGAGCCTTTGCACTGTCCCCTTCCCTCCAGACCCCTTAAAGACCCAACCATTACCTTGGGGACCTCCACGCCGGGGGGCAGCCGCAGGATCCAGAGATTCCTGTTCTTCAGGAGGTTCTCCATGTTCTCCAGGCGCCGCTGGAGCCGCCCGTACTCCTGGATGAGGGTGCCCAGCGCCGCGCACTTGCTCTCCAGCTGGTTCCCGAACTCCCCGACCATTTTCTCGCAGTCCAGGTGTTTCTTCTCGCTGTTGCCGGCCCGGTGTTCCAGGCTGAAGAGGCGAGACGCGTGTGCGGCCACGCTGCGCTCCAGCGCCTGCACGGCCGCCACCACGGTCCAGAGCGAGATGGTGCTGCCGCCCGCCAGCTCCATCCCCGCACCGGGAGAGCCGGGACAGGCACCGGGGCTGCCCAAGGGACACAGCGGGACACCACAGCCCCGCTCCGGCCGCCGCACACCGGGGCCGGCCCGCTCCTTCCCGTGCCTCCCGCAGCGGAGAGCTGGAGCTCCCGGCTCGGAGCGGCCCTCGCTCGCCGCCGCTCCTGCCGTGCCCGGCCGCCGCCTCCCCTTGCCGCCAAGAAGCGCCGCTTCCTCTTCCTCCTCCGCTTCCGCCGCCGCCACAGCGGCCCCCGCCGGCCGGCAGCCCCCGCAGTGATTGACAGCTGTCAATCACCGGGAAAGGGCTGAACACCCCCCGCACCCACCCAGGGGTTCCACCGCAGCGGCGCTTCCCCGCGGGACACAGAATCCCAGAATTGCAGAATTGCAGAATGGAAGGGAGCACAGTGGGCACCTGGTGGCACCTCCACGCTCCAGCAGGGCCGTCCCAGAGCACAGGGCTCAGGATGACATCCCGATAATTCTGGAATATCCCGGTCAGGGAGACTCCACAGCCTCTCTGGGCTCTGCTCAGGGCTGGGCACTGCCCAGGTCACAAGTTCTGCCTCCTGTGCCGGAGGAATTCCTGGGATCGGTCCCTGCCCGTTCCTCTGGTGCCATTGCTGGGCCTGGAGCAGAACCTGGCCCTGCTCTGACCCTCCCTGCACCCAGGGACTGCCAGGGACTGCCAGGGACAGCCAGGGACAGCCAGGGACACTCAGGGACAGCCAGGGACACTCAGGGACACTCAGGGACAACCAGGGACACCCAGAGACCCCCAGGGATATCCAGGGATAGACAGGGACACTCGGGGACAACCAGGGACACCCAGGGACCGCCAGGGACACTTGGGGACAGCCAGGGACCCCCAGGGCTGAGGGTCCCTCTCAGCTGTGTCTCCTCTCCAGGCTGAGCAGCCCCAGCTCTCTCAGCCTCTCCTGGGCACGGAGATGCTCCAGGCCCTTCCTGAGCTCCAGGAGCTCCTGTCCCTGCTGTGCTGAGGAGCCAGGGTTGGACACAGCACCCCAGAGCCTCCCAGGGCTGGGCACAGGGGCAGGATCCCTCCCTGGCCTGTTGGGAATGCTCTTCCCAATGCACCCCCGGATCCCACTGGCCTCTTGTCCCCAGGACACTCTGCTGGCTCGGGGACAGCTCATTGTCACCAGGACTCCCAGCTCCTTCTCACGGAGCTGCTCCAGCAGGTCACCCCCAGCCTGTGTAGGTACCTGGGGTTGTTCCTCCCCAGGTGCAGCACCTGGGCTTGCCCTTGTTGAATTCCAGAAATTTCCTCTTTGCCCATCTCTCCAACCTGCCGAGGTCCCTCTGAAGGGCCACACAGCCCTCGGGGGGATCGGCCGCTCCTTCCAGCTTTGATTCCTCAGAGGAGGCATCGACCCCCTCAGCCAGGCCAGTGATGAACCAGGCAAACAATACCAGCAGAGCCCATTCCCGCAGCCACACCCCGCGCCACTGACCCCGACCCTCCGGGAGCTGCCACTCAGCCGCTTCCCAACCCATCCCACCGCTCCATCCATCCGTCCATCCAAGCCGCCCCTCCGGCAGCTCGATACCGCCCATCCCGTCCCAACCCATCCCACCGCCCATCCGTCCATCCGTCCATCCAAGCCGCCCCTCCGGCAGCTCGGTACCGCCCCTCCGGCGGGGTGTTCCGTGCGGGCCCGGCGCGGCCGCAGCGCTGCGGGGCCATGGCGGAGCTCCGGGCTCGCCTCGAGGCGCTGGAGCGGAGGATGGAGCGGGCGGAGGCGGCGCTCCGGGACCGGCCCCTGGCGGCCCTGCGGCTCCACGGGGTGAGAGCACCGCCATGGGCGAAGCGGGGGGACCCCGGACGGGTGTGACTGATGGGCGGCGAGGAGGGCTGGGAGTGGGATGGGGGAGTCGCTTATGGGGCCATTGCGGGGCTGGAGGTTGGGAGTGAGGTTGGGGGGGTACTTAGGGGCTTGAGGGGGGAGCCTGGGGGTGGCTTATGGGGCTGTTGGAAGGATGGTTTGCGGCTGGGAGGGAGCCTTGGGATCGCTCGTGGGGCTTTCGAGGGCTGGGAGCGGTTTTGGGGGGCTCCTGAGGAGGCTGCGGTGGGTTTCAGGAGACGGGATGGGAATGGAGGGGGTTCCCGGCTGGCCGGGAGCTGTTCGAGTGGCTCCTCAGGGGGCAGCAGTGGGTTTCAGGAAACTGTGGGGATGAATCCATTGGGCTCCTGGGGATCCGGGAGCTGTTAGAGGGAGCTGCGGTGGGTTTCAGGAGACTGGGGATGAATGCAGTGGGCTGCTGGGAGCAGGCTGCTTTAGGAGGCTGGGAATACGCCTCCCTATGGGGCCTTTTGGAGCTCTTGAAGGGCTGGGTGGGTCCGAGGGTCTGGGAGTTGTTCGTGGGAGCTGCCCTGTCCCACATGCCAGGCGGTGCTGCAGGTCCCGGTGCTGTTCGAGGATGTGGCAGTGCGGTTCAGCCGGCAGGAGTGGGCAAGCCTGGACGAGGGACAGAAGGAAATGTACCGGAGCGTCATGGAAGGCAACTACGAGATGCTGGTGTCCCTGTGTAGGCTGCGTTTGCGCCGGTTTGGCAGCCCCAGGGAGCTTTCTTGGGGTCATTTCTCTGCCTCTTTGCCTTTCACTGGACTCTCCAGCTCTGAAATAATCCTCTCCTCTCCCTGTCCCCTCTGGCAGCAGTTGGAGCATGGCAGGAACATGCAGGACAGGGTAGTAAGTGCTTGGTGTTTTTTCCTCATGGAGAACAGGTACCTTATTGGTGTTGCATCTTCCTGGGTTGTAACCTCCAAAATCCTTTGCCTGGGAAACCCACTTCCATGAGAATTTTCCCTGAAGTCCAATCTGAACCTCTCCTTGAAGCTGTTTCCTGTTGTCCTCTTCCCTGGAAGCAGATCCTGATTCCCTCCTGGCTACACCCTCCTGTCAGGGAGCTGTGCAGAGCCAAAGGTTCCCCCTGAGCCTCCTTTGCTCCAGGCTGAGCCCCCCAGCTCCTGGTGCTCTGTTCCTCAGGTCTGTTCACTTTCCAGGACATGTTCCAGCCCCTCAATGTCTTCCTTGGTATGAGGGGCCCAGAATTGCTCCCAGGAGTCCAGGTGGTCCCTCAGCACAGCCCTCAAGCTCTGGGCAAACATACAGTCTCACAATTCCCTTCCCATCATTCAGGGTATTTTCCTATCTGCAAGGTGAATTTCTGGGAGAACAGGGAATTCTGTAGCAGGGGCAGAGCAAGGATGGATTTTTTTGCAGTTGTTCTCAGGGGACTATCAAAGGCTGCTTTCCATATTCCCCTGTCAGCTCTGCCTGCTGTTTCCTGTCTGTTTCCATAACTTCCGTCGTGGTGTCGGTTGGAGATGAAGTTTCCTGGGGTGGGACTGGCTCTGTTGCCCAGCTGTGGGTGCAGAGTCCCTGTCCCATCATGTCCCTGATGTCTGTCTTGCTCTTGCCCAGACTGTGCCCTGTCCAAGCCTGAGCTGTTATTACAGCTGGAAAGAGAAGAGCTGAGCACGGTGTCAGAATTGGAGCCAGAGGCAGCAGAGGTGTCCCCAGAGCTGGCTGTAGGTGGGTGACACTGGGTTTCTTCTGTGCCAGGAGCTTCTTGCTGCTCACTGGGACCATGAATCCCAGATTTTTGGGTTTGGGTTGGAAGGATTCTTAAAGCTCATCTCTTTCCAAGCCCCTGCCATGGGCAGCAACACCTTCCACTAGAGCAGGTTGCTCCGAGCCCTGTCCAAGCTGGGACACTTCCAGGGATTGGGAGGTGTCAGCTGTGAGGGAACACCCGCTGGGACATGTGGATAGCCTGGGAGCTCCTGCCCCAGCGGGGGGGCTGGGTGGGAGGGATCCTGACACCCTATGGAATGGGATCCTGCACTGCCTCCTTGGAGCTCTCCACTAGCTGGTGGAGAAAATCCAAATTTCCTCGTCCTTCGCAGAGCCAACCCGACAGAACTGCACCAGCGATGACACACTGCTGGAGACAGAGACAATGGAGAGGGGCTGCAGGGAGCCAGAGGAAAGTGGGAATGTGGCAGAGGAAAGCAGGAACCTGGTGGAGGAAAGCAGGAGCCCAGTGGAGATAAGTGGGAGCCTGACAGAAGAAAGTGAGAACCTGGTGGAGGAAAACAGGAGCCCAGCAGAGGAAAAGAGGAGCCCAGCAGAGGAAAAGAGGAGCCCAGCAGAGGAAAACAGGAGCCTGGCAGAGGAAAGTGGGAACCTGGCAGAGGAAAGCGGGAACCTGGCAGAGGAAAGTGGGAAGCTGATGGAGGAAAGCAGAAGCCCAGTGGTCGCAGAGATCTGCAGCAAACGTGAGTGCCTGGAAAATCCTGCTGCTGCTGTGAGGGGTCCTGGCTGTTCCCCACCCACCTTCATCACTGCTCTTGCCCTCACAGCACCCGTCCCTCTGGAAGCCGCTGCTGTCCTGGCGGATCTCAGCCAGCTGTCCCCTCCCCGCCCGCTCTCTGTGCGCTGTCAGGAAGCTGTGGGTCAGAACTGTTCTCCTCCTGCAGCAGGTACTGGGACAGGACCTTTATCCCTCCTTGGTGGGGCCAGCAACTTGAGGGGGTCTGTTGGGCCTCTCTCCAGGCTCAGGGATTCCAGGAAAGGGCAGCAAACCCTGTTACCAGCCCTGAAACCTTTTGGGATAAGTCACGGCATGGCACACCTGCCCAGACAAGCCCCAGGGTGGTTGTCAGAGTCCCCTGTCCCCCTGGGTGACGTTTTCCACCTCAAGCTGCTCTTGGGGTGTCTACAGGGATAGGCTGTAGCTGTTCCTGGTTTTTACACCGTCCAGAGACTGACCTGGGAGAGGAGAGCTGGGTTGGGATTTGTGCTAGCTGGGAATAGGGTGGAAAGTGAGGGAGGGTGGGACAAAGCCCTTTGCTGTTCATGCCTTAAAACCACATGGAAAAGTAATGTTTGGATTGTAAAAAATTCCCAGGAGATGCTGAGGCGGCGATCCCAATGGAGGTGCCGCAGGAGAAGGTTGCTGCAGAGAAACCACCAATACCCAAAACACCCTCTAAGGGTCCTGAAGAGGATGAGGGTCCGGAAAAGGAGGCTGTGAAAGATTCAGGGAATACCGGCCAAGATCTGGTGGCCAACATTTCTGAAGAACCAGGAGAAAAGGTGACACCAGATGTCCACAGAACAACAGAACAGGCAGATCCCAGCCCCGGGGAGCCAAAGAAGGATTCCTGCGTGGGCCGGCCGGCAGCCTGTCAGCGAAATGCCACACGGGAGTTTTACTCCTGCCCCATCTGCAGGAAAACCTTCCTGCTGAAGATCAACCTCCTGATCCACCAGCGTGGCCACACCAACTGGGTGCCCTATGTCTGCGTCCACTGCGACCGCAAGTTCATGTCCAAGAAGAAAATCAGGCGGCACCTCCGTGCCTGGGCAGTCAACGGCACCTGCCAGCCCTCGGATGCAAAGGTGTGTCCCAGCCAGGGCCCGTGCCCAACA
>NC_031769.1:428638-440438 GCF_001522545.3 Parus major
CTTGCCAGCCCTTGGATGCGAAGGTGTGTCCCAGCCAGGGGCCGTGCCCAACATCCCAGTGTCCAACATCCCAGCCCCCAGCCTGGGCACCCAATGGCACCTGCCAGCCCTCGGATGCGAAGGCGTTTCCGAACCAAGGGCTGTGCCCGGCATTCCTGCCCCAAACCTGGGCAGCCAATGGCACCTGCCAGGCCTCGAAGCCGGAGGAGTGTCCCAGCCAGACCCTGTGCCCGTCCTCCCAGCCCCAAACCCAGGGCAGGGACTGTGGCACCGTGTGGCAGGAGCCTGGCCCTGCCAGGTGCTCGCTGTCCTCTGGAAAAATGATGTACACATGCAACGAGTGCCTGGAAACCTTCTCCAGCCAGGGCTTCCTGACGGTGCACCAGCGCCGGCACTCCGGCCACCACCTCATCCTGTGTCCCTGCTGCAACCGCAGCTTCACCTGGGTCTCGGACTTTGTCCGGCAGCACTGGACGCACATGGGTTTCCGGCCCCACCAGTGTGGCATCTGCCAGAAGACCTTCAAGAGGTTCTCCCACCTCAAGGCTCACCAGAGGATCCACAGGCGGCAGGAGCGGCCGTTCACCTGCGCTAACCCGGTGCCCATGGCGGCGGCACCCGCAGCAGGAGACAGGGTGGGAAACCAGGACGTGACCCCCCAGGGCTGGGGCACTGCTGTCAGACCTTGAGGTGTTTTCCTGGGAGCGGGAGGCAGCTGTTGGACCTCAGGGTGTACTCCCAGGGATGGGATGGTGCTGCTGAAACTTGAGGTGACCTCCCAGAGACTTGAGGTGACCACCCAGGATGCTGCTGATGGACTTTCAGGTGAGCTCCTGGACACAGGGTACTGCTGGTGGACTGAGTTGACCTCCCTAGGAGAGGAGGCTGCTGTCTGATCTGGAAGTGAAGAATGGGGTGCTGCTGATGGGCTTTAAGGTGTCCTCTCAGGAATAAGTTGCTGCTGTTGAACCTTGAGCTGACCTCCCAGGAATGAAATGCTGCTACAGGACCTTGAAGTGACTCCCAGGCATGTAATGCTGCTACTGGATCTTGAAGTGACTTGCTGGAGACTGGAAGCCACTGTCAGCCCTTCTCCCCTCTCTCCCTCTCCAGATGAAGGCTGGAGCATCGACAACATTTTCTGTCTTCTCTGCCCTGGTGTGGGGATGGGGGGCACCTTCCTGGCCTATGTGAGGGGGAGTTCCTTGTTCCCAAGCCCTGGTGGGGCAGGTGGGACGCTGGGAGTGAGTCCCTTTTCTGGAGAGTGCCAATAGATGCTGTAGAAACCTGGATGGTGAACGTGGATTCCTTGAGGGGGCTCCGGGAGGGTCCTGTCGGGTCCGGCTGGGTGGGTGGCACCAGGAATGGGATCTGTGGGCTGGAGTGATGGAAGAGAGAATGGAACACTGGGTGGGGAGAGTCACCTGCTGCTGGGGGGCTGCAGTCCCAGTCTGAGATGGGGATGGGGTGGGATTGGGGGTCTGGATGGTTCTCTGGGAATGGCAGTGGGGGATACTGGGCACTGGAGATTTGATGTGGTTCTCATGCAGGGGTGCGGATGGATGGGGATGGATGGGGTTGGAATAGGGGTAGAGTGGGATAGGGGTGAGAGGGGATATGGATGGGCGGAATGGGGGTGGATGGGACTGGGATGGACGCAGGGATGGGATTGGGATGGGGTGGGATGTGACAGAATGGGATGGGGATGGAGATAGGATGGGATGGGACTGATAGAGCCTGGCTCTTTGCTGTGGGACCCGGCAACAGGACAAGAGGAACAGGAAGGAACGTGCCCAGTAAGCTCCACCTGGACAGGGGGAAGAAATTCTTCCTTGTGCAGTGACTGAGCCCTGGAACAAATTGTCCAAGAGAGGGTGTGGAGCCTCCTTCACTGGAGATATTCCAGAATGGTCTGGACACAATCCTGTGCCCTGTGCTCTGGGATAACCCTGATAGAGCAGGGAGGTGAGACCAGACAAGCCACTGTGGTCCCTTCCGACCTGATCCATTCTGGGATGGGATGGGGCTGTAGTTGGGATGGGGCTGGGGCTGTGACTGGAATGGGGCTGGGGCTGTGACTGGAATGGGGCTGGAGCTGGGGCTGTGATGGGGCTGTTCCCGGGCCGGGCTGGGGCTGTGCCCGGGCTGGGATGGGGCTGGAGCTGTGCTCGGGATGGGGCTGGGATGGGGCTGTGCTCGGGCTGGGATGCTCTGGGATGGGTCGGGGCTGTTCCCGGGCTCTTCCCGTTCCCGGGCTGTCCCGGGCCGGGGTTCCCGGGCTGTTCCCGGGCTGTGCCGGGGCTGTGGCCGGTCGGGGCTGTTCCCGGGCTGTTCCCGTTCCCGGGCTGTTCCCGGTCTGTTCCCGTTCCCGTTCCCGGGCTGTTCCCGGGCTGTGCCGGCCCGGGACTGTTCCCGTTCCCGGGCTGTGCCGGGCTGTTTCCGTTCCCGTTCCCGTGCTGTTCCCGTTCCCGTTCCCGTTCCCGGGCTGTTCCCGTTCCCGTTCCCATTCCCGGGCTGTGCCGGGCCGGGGTCTCGGTGCGGCGGCGCGGGCGGGGCTGCGCGGGCGGCGCGGGCCGCCAGGGGGCGCTGTGGCGGCGGCTCTGAGGGGCGGCCATGGCCCGGTGGGGCCGCGCGCAGGTACCGGCGGGGCCCCGGCACCGGCCCTCCCGCACCCCCGGCGGGGCCCCGGGCCCGGCCGCCTCTCACCGCCCTCTTTCTCCCGCAGCAGGACCCCGAGTGGGCTTCCGAGGCCTGGCAGGGCGCGGGCCCCGATCCCGGAGCGGGCCCCGGCGGGGCGGCCGCGGCGGGGCTGTCGCTGGCGGCGGTGGCGGCGGCGGAGCGGCGGCTGGAGCGGAGCGTGGAGGCGGCGGAGCGGCGGCTGGAGCGGCTGGAGCGGCGCGTGGCGGGGCTGGAGCGCACGGTGAGGGCCGGCGGGGCCCGGCTGGCCGCGCTCCTCAGGGACAACTCCCGCCGCCTCCGCCGCATCCAGCGCCAGCTCCGCCGCTGCCGCTGCGGGGCCGCCCGCGCCTCCACCGGCACCGGCACCGGCACCGGCCGGGAGCGGACACAGGTAACCGCGACGGGGTCGGGGCCCAGGGAACCGCGATGGGCCCGCACGGTGACCGGATGGGGACGAGGATGCGAGCCGGGGAACGGGAACCAGCGCCAGGGAATGGGGATCGGGCTGAGCCCACGGTGGCAGGGACAAGCTGTGAGGAATGGGGACCGGGACATGCCAGCCGTGACAGGGACAAACTCTGGCTAGTGGGGATGGGGATGAGCCCATGGTAATGAGGATGGGTCCCAGGGAACAGGGACATGCCAGCGGTGACAAACGGGGACAAGCCCCAGCTAATGGGAATGTGCCAGAGATGGACAGGGATGTGCTCCCAGCTCACAGGGCTGTGCCCAGGGTGACAGGGACAGGCCACATGTGACAGAGATGTGCCCAGAGCAATGGGAAAGTGCCCCAGGTGAGCATGTGGGATGTGCTGTTGGCTCTCAGGAGCTGCATGGAGCTGGATGGACATGGCTCCTCTGGTGCTTGTCCCTGTCCCCAGGGAAGAGGGGCAGCAGAACACCTGCACAAAGGGTTTCAGCAATGTTGGGCCCTGCTGGGGAGATGTGGGATGGTGCCACCTGTCCTGCTCCCACCTGAGGGGTCACTGCTCACCTGGGTGCTGGGATCTGGGAATCTGCTCCTGGACTGGGGAGGAACAGCTGAGCCTCGCTGGGATGTCTGGGAATGTCCCCTGTGACATGACTCTGTCCATAGGAGCTCCAGACCCCCAGGGATCTCCTGGGGCTTGGGGAGGAGCTCAGTTGGGAGCCCCAGGTGGAGCCTCCTGTACTTCCAGGTGCCGGCGGCGGGTGAGGGTGAGGCGGCTGCTCTGCCAGAGCAGGAGTTGGGGAGTCTGGACAGCCAGGAGCTCCGAGGGATCGCCAGGAAGGGGAATTACGAGGCCATGGTCCCTCTCGGTGAGGATCACTCAGATCTTGTCAGAAGTATCGTCATCCCTGGGCTGATGCATCTTCCAAACCCTCCCCACGTGGAACATGGGGGGATTCCAGGTGACATGTCTTGCAGCTGGTGTTCCTGCACTGTTTTTTCCTGGGATATGGGCTGTACATGGATCACCCTGCAGGGGTTTGCTGCAGACAGTCCTACATTTTAGTACTCATTAATTTTGGGCTGAAATTTTAGAGTTTGAGTGTCCATCAGGCACTTTTTGGGATAAGCAAAAATCACATGCCTGATTCACAATGCCAGTGTGATCAGATGTCCTGGAATTCCAGGACCCTGCTTTGTCTGGTCCCCACTGTCAGCAGTTCATCCCATTGCTCCCTCCTTCCCAGGGCCCGAGGATGCTGGTTCCAAACCTTCACTGCTGCCACCAGCCGAGGACAGGGAGGATCCAGGGAGCCTTGGGCTGCCGGAGAAGGGAGCAGTGCCAGGACAGCTTGGTCACAGTGAGTGACAGTGAGGGGGCTGAGGGTGGGCACTGACAAGCCACCTGGACTGGGCAGAGTTCTTAAGGATGGAAAATGGGAAAACCTGGGGCAAGGCTCAGTGAGGGTGGCTCTGGAGCTGGGTACCTGTGGGTGGATGCTCCCTCTTCCTTTGGCAAAGCTTTGCTTTGATCCTTTTCCCTGGATTCACCCACTTAAACTCTGCCATTTGTGGTGAGATTCTTTCAGGGTGAAGGACTCTGCCCCTCAGTGTTGCCTTCACATTTCCTCTGGTGTGGTTTTTTTGTGAGGATTGTATTGTCAGTCCACAGTGTCCATTGAGTCCAGCATGCTCAGGGCAGTGCTGAAGTCTCCATTCCTGGAAGGATTTAAAAACTGTGTGAATGTGGCACTTGGGGACGTGGGTCAGTGGTGGCTTTGGCAGTGCTTGGTTCACGATTGGACCTGATGATCTTGGAAGGCTTTGCAAACCTCACTAATTCAATGATGTCCCTGAGGTCCAAACTGCCCCCTTCACCTCATCTCCTCCTGGGAACCCTTTCCTGCTCCCTTTTGTTCTTTGCCACTTCCTCCCACCTCTGCTCCCCCTCCCAACTCTGGAGCTGCAGGCACGGGAGAACTTCCCTTCCTGGGAATGAACTGCGGTGTCTCCACAGGTGAGATGATCGTCATCAAGACGGAGGAGCAGCAGCCGCAGGAGGATGGAGCTGAGCTGCTGGCACTGCCGATGGTGCCCGCGGTCAGGCTGGACGAGGAGGTTCCCCTCAGCCAGGAGCAGCCGGTTTCCTGGGAGAGCCACGGCGTGGCCGGGCCCAAGGCAGCCGGAGCGGGTTTGGGGGAATTCTGCCTGGGGGAATTCAAGCCGGTGGTGGTGCCGGTGGAGGCTCACCCAGCCCCGGGCCTGCCCTTCCCCACGGAGCACGTGCTGGGCGCGGGCACGGAGCAGCCGTTCGCCCTTGGCCAGGGAGTTCCGCTGGGAGAAGACCCCGCGGCCGAGGTGGCCTCGCCACAGCCCGGCTGGGAGCAGCAGAGTCCCCAGGACGATCCCCGGGCGCTGCCGCCGGGCTGGAAGAGCGTCCGGCTGACACGGAACCTCCTGGCGCGGCAGCAGAGCCGGGAGAGGAAGAGCAACGGCTCCTTCATCTGCACGTCCTGCGGGAAGAGCCTGGCCCACCACGCCGCGCTGCTGCGGCACCAGCGCCTGCACACGGGCGAGCGGCCCTTCCAGTGCCCGGCCTGCGGCAAGAGCTTCAACGAGAAGTCCAACCTCAACAAGCACTACCGCATCCACACCGGGGAGCGGCCGTACCGCTGTCCGGCCTGCGGCAAGGGCTTCGTGCAGAAGCACCACCTGCAGAAGCACCAGCGCATCCACGGCCCGCAGCTCCGCAGCGCGTGGCCGGGCCGGCCGGCGCGGGCCGGCGCCGCCGGGGAGCGGCTCTACCGCTGCATCGAGTGCGCCGAGAGCTTCCCCCAGAAAGCGTCGCTGGAGGAGCACCAGCGCCGGCACACCCAGCAGCGACCCTTCCAGTGCCACGGCTGCACCAAGAGCTTCCGGCACCGGCAATCGCTGAACCACCACCAGAAGGTGCACGCCGCGGCCACCTCTCCGGCCGGCAGCTTGCCGGGACACGAGCCGGAGCTGGAGCCCTGCGAGGCTCTGAGCCAGGATAATCGGTAGCCGGAGGGCTGGAGAAGGGAAGGGACAGTGGTTCTTCCAGCATGGGACACACCAGGCGGCTGGGACTTGTGGCAGCACCGCGACTTTGTCCACGATGCTGTGGGACTTGTGGTGGCACCTGGGTCTGAGGAGGAGGAGGAGGAACAGGAGGAGGAGGAGGTAGCCTGCTGTGCTCGGCAGGGAAGGGCCCAGGGTGGGATGGGACTGACCATGAGGCAGCAGAGGAGGGTGAGCAGCCGGAGCTGCCACCCCGTGGATTCAGCAGAGGAGCGGCTGTGTCACACCCCGCGGTGGAACTCGGGTTGTTTGACCACTACAACACAGGGATGGGGCCTGGGAGTGGTCATGGCCTGGGGGCAGTTGATAGCCCTGAGAAGGCTGTGGGGCTGGGGGGCAGGAAGAGAATCAGATAAAAGACTGAGTGAACTGGTCTCCTGTCGTGCTCCGGGGCAGGCTGGGGGTTGACATCCCTGGCTCAGCAGGGACGGTGCCATCAGGGGAGGAATGCAGTGATACCTGCTGGGAATGTGTGATGGGAATGTGGAGCAGTCCCACAGGAATCCCCCACAGGATTCTCTGTAGGGCACATCGGGACTCCGTGGCAGTGCTGAGGGACGCA
This sequence comes from Parus major, assembly GCF_001522545.3. Lineage (NCBI taxonomy): Eukaryota > Metazoa > Chordata > Aves > Passeriformes > Paridae > Parus > Parus major. The sequence continues at coordinate 435,409 of NC_031769.1, forward strand.
TCCCACCCATGGTGACCCATGCCATCCCCTGCCCTTCTCTGCTCCCCTTGGCCACTCATCCTTCCTGGCTGGGACTCCACAACTCTGCCAGTGGCCTGAGGGGTCTGGAGCTGCCAGCAGTGACTCTCAAAACCCTCCTGCTGAGAGCTGTCCTGGCTGATGCCAGTTCTGTGCCCACAGGCACCCACGCAGCCCCCAAAGCAGCTGGACATAGAAACAAATACTTTATTGATTCCACAGCCTGAGAAAGGGATCAGGAATGTCGTAGCAAACGCTGCTCCCGGTCACAGCAGATTCAGAAATGCCAGGTTGGGGCTGCTGGCCCTTCTGCTGGCCTGGGGGGTTCACCCATTGGCACAGCAGCTCAGCCATGCCCCTGGGATCAGCTGGGGAGTGCTGGGAGCTCTGCCTGGGCAGTGATAACCAGCCACTGGCTCACTGCCAGAGCCATGGCCACATGTCCACAAGGCATCAACCACCTCTCCTGGCTCCTGCTGCAGTTTGGGAATGCTGCACACTGCAATCCCAGGGGCAGGAATTGTGAGACACCAGCCCAGAGGAGCAGGGGGGTGTGGTGTATTCCCATGGAGGAGCTCAGGTGCTGCTGTCTGTCCCATGAAGTGGCTGAGGATCACAGCTGGATGTGGCACAGGTGTTCCCTCAGCTCCCAAAGCTCCCCACGGCAGCACCACCACACCTCGGAATAAAAGATGGGAAAAGCCTACCAGTGCTCACTGCTCAGAGAGGGACAGAGACCTCAGGATATCAAATAATTACATCAAACAACTCAAAGAAAACAAAAAAAAAATGGAAAACTAAATGCAAGAGTCCCAGCAGCTGCTCCAGGTGTGGTGATGTCTCTGGGTGGGACACATGTGGGGCTCTGGCCATGGCCACTGCTCTGGTGGCACCGGGGACACCGGAACAGCTCCTGGCCTGGCTTCCACTGGCTGCCTCCAGGCAGGTCCCCCTCTCCCTGACTGAGGTAGCTGCAGAACTGTTTTCCTGTAGGATTCGTTGGGATTTTGGGCAAAAGGTGACGAGCTGCGGTTGGGAGAGTGGGAGTTTCCTCCAGAGCCGAGGGGCTGCTCTGTGCAGGTGGATCCACGAGGATCAGAGGTGCTGCTGCAGCGTGGGGCTGGCTGACTCCTCAGGGATGCCTAAAATCACAAGCAGGATGGTCCTGAGGGTGCCTGTGGCCTCCCTGATGGACCTGCCGGGATCCCTGGAATATGCCAGGGTTTGGTTTGTCCTATGGATCTTCCAGTGCAAAGCTCCAGTGTTCCCAGCCTGCTGGAGGGGACGTTGGCTGATCTCCTCCCCAGGGTGGTGGGTGGCAAGGGTGGCCAGGACACGGTGGGGTCTCAGATGTCACTCTCCATCTGGCCAGTCCATCCTCAGTCAGGACATTTGGTCCATGGAACAAAGGGCTGCTCAGGAATGCTGCCAGCTCCATTCCCTTCTACCTGCCCTCTTCAGCTTCACAAAGGGTCAGGTCCAACATCAAGGAATGTGAAAGCTCTGCTCCTGTTTGACCAGGGTTCACCTGGTCATCTCCCAGCAAGGTCAGCTTGGGAAAATTCCAAGCATCAGCCAACAGGAACAAGTCAGTGGCATGGTGAAGCATTATGGATCACTGGAGGCTTCTGCAATTTTCTCTTTGTTGTGGTCTCCAAGCTTCCCATTCTTTCTACAGCCCAGGAAGCTCCTAAAACGCAGCAGATTCCCACTCCCGGTGTCCCAGCAGGTACAAACCCAACAAACTCTCAGCTTCTCTCCAGGGACACGCAAAGTTCAGATCTGTCCCGGGGTCATTTCTCCGTCATCCCTGAAGCCACTGCCCTCAGTCCCAGCTGGACCACGGGCTGCACGGCTTTCCCGAGGCAGTCAGGGAGCGGGGAGCCTTTCCCTGGGAGCCCCGGCGTCGCTCCCAACAGCAGCACGTTGGGCAGGCTCGCTTTTGCAGCCTCAGGGCTCCCGTTCCCTTGGGAAAGGCTCCTCTCCTCGGGAGCCCCGTGCTGCGGGGATGCCGCGATAGCAGCGGGGGGCTGGGTGTTGGCCTCCCCCTGGAGCGCAGCCAGAGCCCGCTCGTGGATCTTCTTGTGGCGCAGGAGGTGATTGCTGCGGGTGAAGCACTTATTGCAGGAGCTGCAGCAGTAGGGCCGGTCCCGCGCGTGCGTCTGGAGGTGCCGCCGCAGCGACACGGAGCACGACAGGAACTTCTTGCAGTAGGGGCACTTCAGCCTGGAATCGGGCGGCCGCGCCATCCCGGAGCCGGCCGGGCCCTCCCTGTCCGGCTCCTCCTTGGGCTGGCCCAGCCAGGCTCCCACGGCGTGGGCGCCGCCGCACGGGTCCCTGCGCGGGCGGATGCGCAGCTCGGGGTGCACGTTGCCCCAGACCTTGGCCCCGAAGGCTCTGTCCTTGACGTGGATGCTGCGGTGAAGGTCCAGGTGCCGTTTGTTGCTGAAGCCGATCTCGCACACGGGGCACTCGTAGGGCCCCTCCTTGGCGTGGCTGCGCTGGTGGATGATGAGGTTGATCTTGAGGCGGAAGCGCTTCCCGCACTCCGTGCAGGGATGGGACCATTCCCGCACGTACCCGCGCCGGCAGTTGCCCATCAGGAGGTTGCTGGCCTCGCACCGGTTCGGTTTCTTCTTGATCTTGGCTTTCACCAGCTCGTTTTTGGGACATTTGTGGATCTCTGAGCCGGGAGACAGTGTGGATTCGTCTGCCAGCAGCTCAGGCTCCTCCTCCTTCACCCTGATGTCCTCGGGAGATGCCTCTTCGCACGGTGTTTCATCTTCCATGGATGAGGCTTCCTCTGGAACAGAGACAGGGTGTTGGTGCCAGCACTGGTGTGACACAGGGCCAGGGCCCCTCCCTGGGCTGGCACTGCTGGGGCACCTCCAGTCCTGGGGGCAGCTCTGTGCCCCTCACGACAAGAAGGACATTGAGGGGCTGGAGCGTGACCAGGGAAGGGAACAGAGCTGGGAAGGGGCTGGAGAATTCCTGAGGGAGCTGGGAAGGGGCTGGAGAATTCCTGAGGGAGCTGGGAAGGGGCTGGAGAATTCCTGAGGGAGCTGGGAAGGGGCTGGAGAATTCCTGAGGGAGCTGGGAAGGGGCTGGAGGATTCCTGAGGGAGCTGGGAAGGGGCTGGAGGATTCCTGAGGGAGCTGGGAAGGGGCTGGAGAATTCCTGAGGGAGCTGGGAAGGGGCTGGAGAATTCCTGAGGGAGCTGGGAAGGGGCTGGAGAATTCCTGAGGGAGCTGGAAAGGGGCTCAGGCTGGAGCAAAGGAGGCTCAGGGGGAATTTCTGGCTCTGCACAAGTCCCTGGCAGGAGGGGACAGCCGGGGGGGTCAGGCTCTGCTCCCAGGGAACAGGGACAGGAGGAGAGGGAACAACCTCAGGCTGGGCCAGGGATGTTCAAGTTGGATATTGGGAAAACTTCTTCCCCAGAAGGGTTGTCCAGCCCTGGCACAGCGCAGGGCAGGGATGGAGTGCCCATCCCTGGAGGGGTCCCAGGCTGAACCTTCTGTGGGTGCCATCAGGACCAGTGGCACGAGTGGCACCTCTAAACCCACCAGATGTTGCAGGAAAAAGTAAAAAGAACCCCTGAAACTTCATTTTCCCTCCCTTTTTCAAGCCCATCAAGCTTCTTCCCACTGCCTGCCAGGCCCTGTGTCCCCAGCACTGGGTGACTCACCAGTGTCAGGCTCTGCCGGGTCCTCCTCCATCTCTGGGTCCTCCTCTGGCTGATGTTCCCCCAGCGACATAACATTCATCATCAGGATGGGGAGTTCTGTTTGCAGGGAACAGGGATTTGAAAGACCCATGGAGCCCTCCCAGGTCCCCACTCCAGCATTATGAACCAAGGGGTGCTGGGAGTGTGTGGAAGAGCTGGAGAAAGCTGTGGCTCAAGAGCCAGGATGTGGATCAGCCATTGGGAAAATTCTTTCTGGAAAAGGCTGTCCAGCCCTGGAACAGGCAGTGGTGGAGTCCCTGTTCCTGCAGGGATTTAAAAGCTCTCTGGATGTGGCACCTGGGGACACGGCCTTGGCAGTGCTGGGGGACAGTTGGACCCAACAATCTCAGAGGGCTTTTCCAACCCTAACAATTGTATGGAAAGGCTGGGAGGTGTCAGGAGAACGGGACTGAAGCCACACATGGGCCAAAAGCAGAGGGAGGGCTGGGAGGAAGGACACCAAGGTGCCACCTGCCATCACCTCATGGAGCAGCCCCACCCCACCATCTCCACAGGCTCCACATGTCCACAGCCTCTTCCACTCTCCCGTGACAACATCCCAAGGATCCCTGGCAATGCCTCTCCAAGCAGCAGGGCCCTGCCCTCTGCCCTGAGTGCAGCCAGAGCCCTGGAGAGCTGGGGAAAGGGAAGCACACCCCCCCTGGCACCCCTGGAACTCACCTGGGCCAGCTTCCATGGCCATGGGATTCTCTCCCGAAGCCTCTTCCTGCTGCTCCATCTCTTCTGGAGTCTGTGGGGGCTTCTGATTGTTGGGGACATCTGTCTGGAGGGGGTTGTGACTGTCCCCAGTCTGTGTCTGAGGCAGTGTCTGGCTGTCCCCAGGGTGTTCCTGTGGGAACTTTGGGCTGTTCCCAAGCTGTGTCTGTGGGGACTTTGGGCTGTTCTCACTCTCTGTTTGGGAGGATTTTGGGCTGTTCCCAGTCTGTGTCTGTGGGGACTTTGAGCTGTTCTCATTCTGTGTCTGGGGGGATTTTGGGCCGTTCCCAATCTGTGTCCTTGGGGGTTTCAGGCTGTTCTCACTCTCTGTTTGGGGGGACTTTGGGCTGTTCCCAATCTGTGTCCGTGGGGACTTTGGGCTGTTCCCACTCCGTGTCCAAGAGAACTTTGGGCTGTTCCCAATCTGTGTCTGTGGGGAGCTCTGGCTGTCACCAGTCTCTGTCTGTGGGGTTTTGTGGCTGTTCCCACTCCGTGTCCAGGAGGACTTTGGGCTGTCCCCAGTCTGTGTCTGTGGGGAGTTCTGGCTGTCCCCAGTCTCTGTCTGTGGGGT
>NC_031769.1:440538-443616 GCF_001522545.3 Parus major
GTTTTCTGGCTGTTCCCACTCCGTGTCCAGGAGGTTTTCTGGCTGTCCCCAGTCTGTATCTGTGGGGTTTTCTGGCTGTTCCCACTCCGTGTCCATGAGGACTTTGGGCTGTCCCCAATCTGTGTTTGTGGGGAGTTCTGGTTGTCCCCAGTCTGTGTCTGTGGGGACTTTGGGCTGTTCCCACTCCGTGTCCGTGGGGATTTGGGGCTGTTCCCAATCTGTGTCTCTGGGATTTCCTGGCTGTCCCCATTCTGTATCTGTGGGGTTTTGTGGCTGTTCCCACTCCGTGTCCATGAGGACTTTGGGCTGTTCCAAATCTCTGGGATTTCCTGGCTGTCCCCAGCCTGTATCTGTAGGGTTTTCTGGCTGTTCCCATTCTGCATCCATGAGGGCTCCAGACCCTTTTTGCTGCTGGGCTCTTTATCCTTCTCGATGCCATTGGGCTTGGACTTGGCACCGTCTGCTCCTGGGGCAGGGAGCAGGGGCTTTATTAGGATTTGGCTGCACCTTTATCCTGCCAGATTCCCAAAGTGGCCCTTGTCCCCTCTCCCAGCCCCAGCAGAGACAAAGGCACCTCCAGCCCCAAGGGCAGAGCTGCCTCCTTGGCCCCATGGCAGGACCCACCCAGGAGAGAAGCTCTGAGTAACAGAGCATGAACCCCAAAGGAGACGTCCCTCTGCGTCCCTTTTCTTCTCCTCCAAGCCCCAAACTCCCACCTGGGCTCCAGGTGAGTTTTCCCACAGGACAGCACCTGCCCAGCTTCTCCTGGGATGCCTTTAACCTTCCCAGCTCCTCAATCCTGCAGGAAGGAGCCCTTGGCCACGGCTCTTCCCACATCTCCACTGCTCCCAGCTTTGTTTGGGTCTGTCTGTCCCTTTCCCACACCTCCCACCTTCCTGCCCAGCCCTCCCACTCCAAATCCATGCCCCAGGGCTCCCCCAGGATGAGCAGAGCAGCTCCAGCCTCCTCCTCCCACCTCAGCTCCCAGTTCCTCACTTCCCAGCGTGTTTCCTGTACCTCCACAGCAGGCAGGAATGTCTCTGGAAGCCCCAGTCTTACAGGAGGCCTTTCCCACTGCTCCACAGCCTCCTGCAGGCTTTGACTGCTTTTGTCCATGGGATTCATCCAGCCAAGCACAACCGTTCCTCTTGGAATGAAGATTCACGGTGCTCCGGGGTGCTTTAATCCATGGAGTGAGCACTTCCTTCCTAACGAAGGGGAGGTCTCCAGGAACTGCCACCTGCTCCTGGCACCCACCTGGGGCAGCTTCCATGGGGATTTCATCTCCTGGAGCCTCATCTGTCTCTGCTGCCCCTGGGGGCTCCTGAACGTCCCCAGTCCATGTCCATGGTGGCTCCTGACCCTCTTTGTCACTGAGCTCTTCATCCCTCTCCATCTGGGACAGGATATCGGGCTTGGACACGGCGTAGTCTGGTGGTGGGGCACAGGATGGGGGCTTGATTAGGATTTGGCTGTGTCTTTAGCCTGGCACATCCCAACAGTGTCCCCTTGTCCCCTATCCCAGTCCTGGCAGAGACACCAACACCTCATCCCTACTCCAAACACCTCCTTGTCCCCAGAGCAAGATCCACCCCCAAGCACAGATGCAGCTGAGGCAGAGAGGATCTTAACCAGCAGAACATGAACTAAAATCCCAAATGAGGGAAAAGCTGTGGCTGGAACATTTCCCTCAAGTGGAAGTCAGGAACACATTCCACTATCCCAGGTTGCTCCAAGCCCCATCTAGGCTGGCCTTGGACACTTCCAGGGATGTGGGACACCTGTGCCAGGACCTCACCACCTCACAGCCTTCCAAACCCAGGCCACTCCATGACTCCATGAGCTACAGCCCCCCAGGCCTTACCCAGGGACACCAAGGTCTCGTAGTTGCCCCTCATCACGGCCCTGTACAGATCCTTCTGCCAGCGCTCCAGCCTCTCCCACTCCAGCTCGTTGAAATACACCGAGATATCATCGAAGGTCAGCGGCACCTGGAATCACAGGGAACTCCCCTGGAACCACACGTGGCTCGGACACATCCAGCCCCACCCTGGGGACACGCAGGAGCTCGGCCCCCAACCCTTCCACAGCCCCCTCAGGATTCCCGGGAAACGGCCGCCGCTACCTTGGGGATCTCCCCTCCCGAGGCGGGGGGCAGGCGCAGGATCCAGAAGTTTCTGTTCTTGAGGAGGTTCTCCAGGTTGAGCAGGCGCTGCTGCAGCTGCTCGTAGCCCTGCAGGAGGGTGCCCAGGGCGGCCAGGCCGCTGCCCAGCTCCCCGACCAGGTTCTCGCAGGCCAGGAGCCGCCGCTCCGCGCGCTCCGTGCGGCTCCGCAGCTCCTGCAGCTCCGACGGGGCCGTGCCCGGCACAGCCTTCTGCCGGGGGCTGCCCGACACCTGCGGGGATCCAGGCTCAGGGGCTTGGCCAAAGGGTGCTCAGGGAATGGGGACCCGCTCAGGAACCGCCCGTAGCCCCGAGGGATTCCCCCAGACCCCAATTCCGCAGGGATCTGCCAGAGCCTGGCTGCCACACCTGCGTCCCCCATCCGCCTTCCCAAGGACCAAAGGGAGACCTCCTAAACAGGGACCCCGGGGGAATCCCCAGGACCAGCACCTTTGAGGGGCTCCTCAGTTCCACCTCTGGCAGGGCCAGCATTCCTGGGAGATCCCTTCATCCCTACGAACTGGCATTCCTGGGGCATCCCCCGTCCTCCTGAGCTGTCATCCATTCCCAGGATCCAGAGGGACACCCCCGACTCCCAGAACCAGCACCCCTGGCGGTTCCCTCAGCCCCCCTCCCCGGGGGGACCCCTCTGCCCCAGAACCAGCTCTCCCGGACACCCCCGAGCTGTCACCCCGCAGGGACCACCCCACGCCACCTCCCTCCCCCCATGGCCCGGACCCTGAGGGACCCCCCTGACCCCCAGTCCCGCTTCTCCCGTGGGACCCCCGCACGCCCCTGACCCAGCACCACTGTTGCCCGCCCCGTCCCGTATCTCGTGCCGCATCCCGGCCCCCGTGCCGCGGTGCCCGGGCGGGCCCTGACCTGCGCGGGCCCCCGGCGGGACATGGCCGCGGCC
>NC_031769.1:444052-450692 GCF_001522545.3 Parus major
GGACACCCCCGGACACCCCCGGACACCCCCGGGCCCTGAAGTGGGAGCCCTGCGGGACCCCCAGGACCAGCCCCGCCTCTCCTGGGAGCAGCATTCCTGCAGGATCTCCCCATCCCTGCGATCCCACATTCCTGGGGATCCGCCATTCCCCTGAACTGGGAGCCCTGAGGGTTCCCCAGGACCGGCATGGCTGGGGAGGGTCCTCCAGCCCCACCTCCCATTCCTGGGGGTCTCCCCATCCCTGTGCTCCAGCATTCTGCAGGACTTCCCATACTCTCGAACTGACATTCCTGAGGGACCTCCAGGATCAGCAGCCCTGGAGGGTCCCCCAGCCCCACGGTCCCTGGGGTCCCCCCGCAATTCCCGTATGCAGACACCCCACGGGTTGGCTCAGCCCCCCGGTGTCCCCCCACTCCCACCCACCCTGCGTGTGTCCCCAAACGCATCCGCTCCCTCTGGTGTGCCAGCTTTATTCGAGGGCTTGGCAAAGCGGGGGCAGCTGCCCCAGAAGCATTTTGGGGGGTGGGAAGGGCGGGGGGCTCAGCTCAGAGCAGGGGGCGGCCGGCTGAGCTCTCTCCCGGCGTGGGGCTGCTCCCCGTGCCCAGCAGCGTTCCCAGTCTCCGGCATCGCTCCCGCCGCGCTCTCGGCCCCTCGGTGGCTCCTGCAAGGCTCCGCGGGGGCTGCCGGGGGGTCCCCACCGGGCCTGGGGTCCTGCTGGGGCTCCGCTGTCACCTGTCACAGCAGCGGGATGTGCCCGGGGTGTCCCGCGGGCTGGGCCGGCTCCGGGCTCTCCCTCCGGGCTCTGCCCTGCGGGAGCGAGCGCGGCCTCACACGGAGCCCCGGGAGAGGGAGATCCCATCCCATCCCATCCCATCCCATCCCATCCCATCCCGTCCCGTCCCGTCCCGTCCCGTCCCGTCCCACTCTCCATTCCCATCCCCATTCCCGGGCAGCTCCAGGGCTCGCTCCGGTACCTCCAGTCCCCTCCCGTTCCGTGCCCGCCTGCCCGGCTGAGCCGCATCCTCCTCACGGGAATTCCAGGGCATCGACTGCGACTCCTGCGGGACAGACGCGGCTGCGGGAGCCACCTTTCCCCGAGCCCACATCCCGAATCCCCGCATTCCCGAATTCCTGCATTCCCGAATTCCCGAATTCCTGCATTCCCGAATTCCCGCATTCCCGCATTCCGAATCCCCGCATTCCCGAATCCCCGCATTCCCGAATTCCCGAATCCCCGCATTCCCGAATCCCCGCATTCCCGAATCCCCGAATCCCCGCATTCCCGAATCCCCGCATTCCCGAATCCCTGCATTCCCGAATCCCCGCATTCCCGCATCCCGGCTCACCTCGCTCAGCACGGAGAAGCAGCCGGAGCAGGGTCTGTGCGGCCGCCGCCGGCCCTGCGGGGGGAACGGATGGATCGGGATCTCCCGGAGCGCTGGGAATGCGGGCCGGGAATGCCGAGCCCATTCCCGCAGGGACGGGCAGGCTGGAAAAGCCGCGTCCCAGGATTTGTTGCGGACTCTCGGGAAGGGTGAGGAGCCGGGGCTGTACCGAGCTCTGTCATTCCCCACATTCCCGTTATTCCCGGTTTTACCCCTCTCCATCCGCCGCCCACCTCTCTCCCCCGTGCCTCCATCCCGGAGTGGCCGCGGTCAGCTCCGGCTCCGGCCGCTGCGGCCACGGCCAGGGCGGCGGTGAGGACACAGAGCAGGCAGAGCCTCATGCTGTCCCCACTGCTGTCCCCACTGCTGTCCCTGCCCTGCCTGGACCTCGGCCCCGCGGTCACCGCCGTGACCCCGCAGCCGCCAGCGGGGCCGGAGCTGCCAGACACGGGCAGAGGAAAGGGCCAAGTTCTGGATAAGGGATGAGCTGGAGGAAACTTCACCCCAAAACTCTGGCTTGGGGCTCTTCCTGCACCCCTCTCGTGGAGTCCCGGAATCCTGGAGCAGAGGGAATTTTAGGATCTGGTGTTCTATCAACAGCAATTCCAGATCCTGCTTCTGCTGCTCCAAAAACCTCCACAATTCCAGGTCCTGGGATTGTTGTGAAACCAAACCAGAGTTTGGTTTCACTCTGTGTCTGTGCAGTGATGAGCAATTAGTGCTGGCCACTTCCGAGGATCCCTAGGATGTGATGGAATTTGATTAATTCCAGATTTCTGGCTTTTGGTGACGCAGATGTGAAGGCTCCAGGCAGGACAGAGGAATTCCATAGGGAATTCCATAGGGAATTCCAGGGGATAGATGGGAGACCACCTGCACAGGGGTGGTGGGAAGGGAATAATGGAGAAGCTGCACACGGTAATCAGAATCGTGGGGAAATTTATCCAGGAAAAGAAGGAAAACCTAGAGGAGGATTATCCAGGAACCGCGGGGAGGGCAGCGGGGAACGCGAGCTCCGGCCTCGGGCAAGGCCACGGAGAAACCCGGAGTCGGGATTGGATCTGAGCTTATCTGTGGTGGAAAACCTTCGGATTCTCATGCTAAATTTGGGATTTGGGGAGAATCACCGCCTCAGGAGGCCAAAGGGGACGGGAGCGGGGCCTGGCTGTGCTGGCAGGGCCAGGACAGGCCCGGAGGGAACGGCCGCAGGGACACCGGGACACCGGCACTGGGATTCCCCTCCTGGCAAGGGCTGCCCCCCGGGCCGCGGCCGCCCGTGGCAGCGCCGCATTCCCCATTCCCGCCGGGCCCGAACCCCCCGGAACCGAACCCCCGGAACCGGAACCGGAACCGGGCCGGCACGTGCCGGGGTCACCGCGCCGCTTCCGGGGCGACACTTCCGGGTCCGCCATGGCGGCACTTCCGGTGTGGACGGGGCCTGTACCGGAAGCGCGTGCGGGAGAGGCCGCGGGACGCTCCGTGATCTCCTCGGGATCCCCCCCCAGGATCCCCCGACACCCCCGGGGCCCCGCGGCCGCCATGGCCGGGCAGGCGCAGGTAGGAGGCGGGCGCTGGCGGGGAGAGCCCCGGGCCGCCCTCGCCGCCGCCCGGGCCCTCGATGTCCGGTCCCCCCCTCGTCCAAGGGGATCCCGCAGCACCCCCTCACCCCCCCAGCTCCACCCCGACAACCCAAATGACCCCCAAACCATCCCCGTCACAGCCCCGACCCCACCCCATCACCCCAACCATTGCCCCCCACTCCCATGAAATTCTCCCCTGAAGATCCCCTATCACCCCACATCCCACCCCATCACCACCCCAAAATCCCCATTGCTCCCAAAATCCCCATCAGCCCCTAAAAATGCCCATTCCATCCACCCAAAACCCCCCAAAAACCCCCAAATTTCCCCCTCACATCCCTCCCTCTCTCTGCCTCCCTGTTCCCCCATCTCCACTGGGATCACTCCCAAGGGATTTCCTGGGATGGGCCTTGGGGGCCACAGGGAGCTGTTGGGATCTCTCATGGGCCCAGCTCCAGCTGACCTGGGGTCCTGGACTGTCCCAGTCCCACGGGGATCACGGAGTGCTCCCAGTAAAACCCATCCCACGGTGCCACGTTCCGTGTTTGGCGCTGGAGTCCTCTCGCAGATCCTCGGTGGGGAACTACATTCCTGGGACTGTCCCATCCATGGCCTCACATCCTGGGAGCTCCTTTGGGCTGGGAAAGGCTCCTGTTGGGCGGGAGGATGTGATCCTTGAGGGAAGCTGTGATTCCTGATCCCACGGCAGGAGCCGGTGACCTTTGAGGATGTGATGGTGTTCCTGAGCCGGGCCGAGTGGGACGTGCTCCCGGAGCGGCGGCGGCAGCTCTACCGGGACGTCGTGTCGGACACCTACGAGCTCCTGACCTCCCTGGGTAATCCTGGGAATTGCTCCAGGCAGGAATTCCCTCAGATTCCACCCCAGCGGCTTCCAGAGTGCTGAATCCCACAATCCCAAAATAGCTGAGGTTGGAAAAGGACTTGGAGATGTCCAAATCCAACTGTTCCCCAGTGCTGCCAAGGCCACCACTAATCCACGTCTCCAAGTGCCGCGTCCACATGGCTTTCCAATCCCTCCAGGCCTGGATAGTCCTTCCCATGAGGAGTTTTCCCTTGTAAGGGCTGATCAGGATTCCAGGGTTTGAGCACCCCTGGAAATCCCTAAAATCAGGGAGCACGGTGGGATGTCCCACCCCTGGATGAGCAAGAGACATTCCCTCGCTGGGAAAACCTGTCAATGGAACTGGGAGCTGCTTCCCACACTTATTCCTGGGAATAAATCCCTCTCTGGCAGCTGCTCCAGTTTCTCCCTCGCTTTTCCCATATCCCAGAGGTGTTTCCGTGCACGATGAGGCACAGCTGGGGTGTCCCAGCCCTTGGTTTTCCCATGATCAGGGACAGTCCAACGTCCTCTGTCCCATTCCCAGGTTATCCAGGCCCCAAACCCGACGTCCTGCACCGGCTGGAGCGTGGGGAAGAGCCGTGGATCTGCCCACCCCCAGGTGAGCAGCAACATCCCGACCCTGGATGGAATCTTCATCCAGGATGGGGTCAGGGCTCCCTGCTCTGTCCCCATGGCTGTGGAGAAATCAGGATTCCTGGTGGGGACAAAGACAGGGTTCTTCCTTCATTCCCGTGGCTGTGGAGAGTCAGGATTCCTGTCCTGGCTGGTGACATCTGCTGTTTTCCCTGCAGGACACGCTGGGAGCTGCCTGGAGGAGCCTTCCTCTGGCTGGTGGCCCGGAGCCAGCAGATACCAGGGGCTGGAAACCTCGTGTCCAGGTGAGTCCTGCTCCCTCCTGCTCCAGCCCCATCCCTGAGGAGCTCCAGCCCATCCCTGGGCCACTCCCAGGGCTTCTCCCACTGCTTGGTTCTCCTGATGTCTGGCAGAGGTTGGGATGTGGAGCCCGGGCAGTCCCAGACCGGGAAGATGGGATGTTCCTCGCCCTGCTCCAGCCAGGAAGGATCCAACTGCTTCCCACTCTCTCCCAGCAGGATGGAGCACGCTGTGGTGTCTCCAGGACAGGGAATTCCAGAAGAAGTTTGGCTGTCAAGAGGGAAGGAGCGAACTCCCGTCGGAAGCGGACAGTGGAGTTGGGAGCCAAACTCAGGCATGGTTTGTGAAGGAGGAGGTGGAGGATGAACCTGAACTCACAGAAGAGCTAACCCAGAGCTCGACGTTCCTTCATTCTCTGACGGAAGAGCAGAGCCTGGATCTTTGGGAACAACTGTGGGATGACTCTGGGGAGGGGAATCCCAGGAACACCCAAAACCACGGACACACCTTGGGAGAGGCAACGCCTCTCCCAGGAACCTGCGAGCTGAGGGTGGAGGACCTGAGAGCGGCGGTGGCAAAGGACCACTGCTACTCCCTTGGGAGCAAGCCGGGAATGGCCTACGTGCCCCAGCTCTGCTCCCTGCAGGAACACAACTACTGCTGGCAGCGCTGCACCTGGAGGAGCCGCAGGACCGGCGCCGCCTGGGCTGTGCGTCGCCGGCTGGCGCGGCGGCGATCCCGCTGCGGCAGGACGCTCCGGAGAGCCAGGGAGATCCTGCGCGGCTACCGGCCCTACTGGAGGAGGCGCTGCTCCGGCTGCCGCGGCGCGGCGCAAGGGAGGAACCCCGGGGTTCATCCTCTGACGGATGCGGCCGCGCCGTGCGAGCTCCAGAGCGCCAGGAACGCTGAGGGGGTGGCATCAGACGCGCCGTGTGCCCCGCTGGGGGTTTCAGGAACAGGGGCTTCACCCCCTGCCCTAATCCTGGCTGCAGGGGCGAGGGAGGGAACGAAGCCTCTGGAGGATCCCGGTGCCAGCCGGGAGCTTGGAGGGCGCGTGGAACCCCGGAAATCCCAGGGGATGTCGCTCCAGGGCGTGTTCCGGGACGTGCTGGGGGCGGTCAGGTACATATTGGACTCCATGTGCCAGAAGTTTGAGCTCCAGGGGTTCTCCCAAGGGAAGAGCATCTGGCCCATCGTCATCCAGATCGATAACTTGAGGGAGATGGGGAAGCCCTGACTCCCAGGAGGAAACTGGGATTGGATTCCCTGAGGCACAACACTCAATCTCCCCCAGTCCTGGGGGCATCAGGAGGAGAAACGTGGCAGAGGTGGATCAGAGGAGGTAAAACTGGGAATGTGGGACCTGCTGTGAGCTGGGATTGATTGAGAGGCTTTGGAGAAAAGCAGTGGGAAAGGGGAGGATCTGTGTGGCGCAAAGGAGGAAAGAAGGAAAAGTGAGCATGGGATCCTGAAATCCTGGAATGGCTTGGATTAACCCTGGAAGGGTTAAATCCATGTTTGAAAACCGACCAGGCTGTGCTCCTGTCACTGCAACTATGAGAAAACCAAAAACCCTCCAACAACATTCTTAGTGTTAGAGAATCGAGGCATTTCTTTATTTCTGGCTGGAATGTGTGTGCAGCAAAAATCATTCCATGTCAGGTGAGTTTTATTCCATTTTCCCCAAACATTATCCAGTCCAAAACCCATAAAAATCTGTTGGTTCAATGCTCGTTGGTCCCAAATTGCAGAGTTCTCAGAATTTGGTTTCTTACCCGACCGGGATTTCTTTGCCTCTGATATTAATTAGTTCCTCACTAACTGATTTATTTATCAGCCTTTTCCAGACCAGGGGGAATCTCTGGGGTTAGATGTTTGCTGATGTTTGTTGACGCTCATTAATTTTTTCGGTGTTTTTTGGGCTATTCCCAGTCTGT
>NC_031769.1:451532-458865 GCF_001522545.3 Parus major
AAATGCAATAAATTCCTTCCCCAGAACTCTGGTCAGGCTGACTTCATCTGGATAGGAGAGTTTACAAATGCAGGGGTTCTTTAGCTATATTTTTTTTCAATCTTTGGGTTATACAAACAAAAGCAGTTTTTATTTTAATACTATGCCATAGCCTAACATATATGTATTATACCACTATTTCTAAGTTTCATCAATAACAAAAATAAATGAAACTATATTAATACAACAAAGTTTTCTAATCTTATACATAAAACATTCATTCCAATATTTGGAAAAGCCAACAATATAAAATATATCTGTAACAAGGGCTGCTCCCACCATGGCTGGTGCTGGTTTTGGCAGCGGGAGGTTCCCCAGGACGCTGGAGCACAGGGCGTTGACTTTGGGGTTTTCAGCTTCCCAAACCATCTGGAGGGAGCTGGAGGGGCTCATCCTGGAGCAGAGGTGGCTCAGGGGGCACCTCCTGGCTCCCTGCAATTCCCTGGAAGAAGGTTGGAGTCAGGAGGGGTAGGGCTCTGCTGACAGGATGACAGGGAAGGGCCTCAAGGGGAGGTTTGGGTGGGATTTTGGGAATATTCCCCCTGGAAAGGGCTCTGCAGGCCTGGCCCAGCTGCCCAGGGCAGGGGTGGAGTCCCCATTGCTGTCGGGATTTCAAAGCCTTGTGGATGTGACACTTGGGGACAGGGACGGTGCTGGGCTTGGACTCGGGCATCTCTGAGGGCTTTTCCAACCTCACCAATTCCCTGATTCCGCAATTCCTGTAAGGACATTCCCGCCCGTCAGTGACGGACGGACGGTGAAACTGGACTTGAAAGCAAATAAAACAGTTTGAATATCTCGGGAGCGCTTTGTCCCGGCTCCAGATGCGCTTTGAGGCCTGGGGCTCCCGTCACCTTCCCCCATTCGCGGCTTCCCCTCACGACCCCAACAGCACCGCGCGCGGAAGCGGCGGCACTGCCGTCCAATCCCAGTGCGATTTGTGAGTCACGTGTAGCCCTCCACCAATCACAGCGCTCTCCGCGCGGCCCGCCTGCTGCACGGCCTCCCAACATGGCGCCGCCCAGTGAGCGCGGGAACGCGCCACTTCCGGGTTAAGGCGCGAGGATGCGATGGGGCGTGGCCTAACGCGGAAGTGCGCGCGTTGACAAACGCGGCCACGCCCCCTCGCCGCGCGGTTTCCATGGAGACCAGGGCGGTGCCGTTGCCGTGGAAACCAGGGACGCGCCAGGGAGCGGGGAACGGGAACACGGAGGGAGCGGGCAAGGAACGGGAAGGGAAAGGGCAGGGAACGGGAAGGGAACGGGCAGGGAAAGGGCAAGGAAAGGGCAGGGAACGGGCAGGGACACCGAGACGCTGGAGCGAGTCCAGAGGAGGCCCCGGAGCTGCTCCAGGGATGGAGCCCCTCTGCTCTGGATCCAGGCTGGGAGAGCTGGGAATGTTCCCCTGGAGAGGAGAAGCTCCAGGGAGAGCTCAGAGCCCCTTGCAGGGCCTGAAGGGGCTCCAGGAGAGCTGGAGAGGGACTGGGGACAAGGGATGGAGGGACAGGACACAGGGAATGGCTCCCACTGGTTGGATGGGATATTGGGAATTGGGAATTCCTGGCTGGGATGGAATTCCCAGAGCAGCTGTGGCTGTCCCTGGATCCCTGGCAGTGCCCAAGGCCGGGCTGGGATCAGGTTTGGAGCAGCCTGGGACAGTGCGAGGTGTCCCTGGCCATGGTGTGGAATGGGATTTATGCTCCATTCCAACCCAAACCACTCCAGGGTGATTCCATCATGGACCAGCTGAGCCCTCCCTTCATTATCCCAGAATCCAGGATTATTAAAGCCCATCCAGTGACAGCCCCTGATGGGGACTGGGAACCTTCCCTTGCCCAGGTCAGATCAGGTCTGGCTGTGGGAACAGCTCCAAGACAAACCTGTGGCTGTTCCGGAATGAGGAGGGGCAGCACAATCCTGGGAAGGGCAAATAAACCCAGAGTCAGATTTACTAGTGGGGAATTTCCCCAGCCCAGGGCTCAGGGCTTGGTTTTGGGGGAGATTTACTTCCTGTAAGAGGTGGGAGATCTCCTGGGAATCACAACTTCCCAAGGAAAACACGCTGAATTTTCCCTTTTTTATTCCCAAAGTGGTCTCCAAGGATTTTGTGGCTTTTTGGAGCTTGCTCAGAGCTGACAGAGGCACCTAAAAATGCAATTTAAATATATTACATCTATTTTGAAACTCTTTCACTTGATGATAAATCCTAGGTGGGATACATGGGGAAAATGGGAATAACTGAGGAGTTTAGAAAGAGTTGGGAGGAATTTTGTGAAGGAATTGAAATGGAGAGAAGCTGGGAAAGAACAGGGAAGAATTTGGAAGAAATTTAAAGGGAATTTTTAGGAATGGAGGACACTTTGGAAGGAACTTGTTATAGATACACATCACATTGTTATACACATTACATTAATATTTTTGCAAATATTAAAATGAATGTTATGTGTATAAGAATGGAAAATTTTGTTGTATTAATATAGTTTTCTTTATTTCTGTTATTGATAAAACTTAGTGGTATAATACATATATGTTGGGTTATGGCATAGTATTAAAATAAAAACTGCTTTTGTTTGTATAACCCAAAGACTGAAAAAAAATATAGCTAAAGAATCCCTGCATTTGTAAACTCTTATCCAGATGAAGACAGCCTGACCAGAGTTCTGGGGAAGGAATTTATTGTATTTCTGATATCAGGGAATGTAAATCTTGATGGTGCCAAGAGGATTGATCTATTGGGAAGGGGACAAGAAAAAACTGAACAGAAGAACCCCAAAAATCCTCAGAAGAATGTCTGAATATGTGTGAGAATTTATGGATATGTAGTAGGGCTCTGTTTTTAAGGGACAATCCTTTGTTAGTAAGGTGAATGCAGAGACACCCAGCTGTATCTGTATATTTTACTTTATTTTTTTATCTCTTAATTGTCTTTTTTATTAAACTTTTACATTTTATAAAAAATATGCGAACCTCGTTTTTCACACGTCCCTCCCTGGGGATTTCCAGGTGTCTTTGTGTGATTTATGAGGATGTTTTCCATGAGCTCCAAACCTGCTGGGTGGCTCCAGAGGGGCCTGAAGTGAGGGTCACCCTCGGGGCAGGATCCTGGGTGTCCTCCTGGAGCTTCCTGCTCCCACCTTGGGTGCTTGGTGGGACCCACCCTGTTTGCAGAGAGGGACAGGCCATAAATCACCCCTGGGTTGGAAAACCCCATCCATCTTCTGAGAATCGAGGATTTGCTGAGGGGAAAAGTCCTTGAGACCATCAAGTTCAATCCTCAGCACTGCCAAGGCCATCCCTGATCGTGTCCCTGATGGTGCCACATCCACAGGGATTTTAAATCCCTCCAGGAATGGGGACTGAACCCTGCCCTGGGCAGCTGGGCCAGGCCTGGAGAGCCTTTTTGGGGAAGGAATATTCCCAATTTCCAGCTGAGCCTCCCCTGGCCCAACTGGGAGTTGTTTCCTCTCGTCCTGTCCCTGTTCCCTGGGAGCAGAACCTGAGCCTCCCCTGGCTCAGACCTTTCATCCCACCACGCTCTGGACCTTGCCCAGCCTTGTCTGTCCCTGCTGTCACCTCCTGGTCACACATTCCCTCCCCTGGGGACCCCCATGGCAGCAGGACCCCAAACCCTCTCCGCTGCTGACCAAAGGTGCCCAATGCACCCATCCCCTCTGACCTGGGCACCAGAGGGGGCTGGACTGGGCTCCTGGCCAGATTCATCCCACCTGGAACGTCCCGCTGTCCCAGCCCCCTGGTACGCCCATGGCAGCTCCCATAAAAGCACTCCCAGCCCGGTGGGAAGCAGGATCCAGGATCCAGGAGCCGCGATGGGGCCGTGCCGAGCGCTGCCACCGCTGCTGCTGCTCCTGGGGCTGGCAGGAGCCTCCACACCGGAGCCCCACAGATCCACGGCGGGACGGGATGGAACCACGCTGGGATGGGAAGGAACCGCGCCGTCCTCGTCCCTGAGCTACGGGACCGTGGTGGCGGCGGCCGTGGAGCTGCTCAACACCAGGGCCGTCAGTCCCTACGTGCTGCGGCTCCGGGAGGCTCAGCCCCGGCCTGGCTGGGTGAGTGCTGAGCTCTCCCTTTCCAGGAGAAGCTCCAGGACCGGGCAGTGCCGGATCTGGCCCTTCCCAGGGTGGATGTGTCCCGTTTTGGGTCTGAGCCCTGAGGGATCGAGCGCAGCTGAGTTGGGGCTGAGTCTGACCCGTTCCAGGCTGGATGTGGCTCTGCTTGGGGCTCCTCTGGCCCGTTGTGGATCCCTGATGGATCCCTGATGGATCCTTTCCCTTTTCCCAGCCCTCAGACCTGCAGAGCCGGCAGGAGCTGAGCTTCACCCTGGAGGAAACCACGTGCCGGGCACCGGGAATGGCCACCAGCAACTGCAAGAGCCGCTGGCTGGGGGTGAGGCTCCGTCCTGTGGGAACTGGGGATTAGCCGTGGGGAAACTGAGGCACGAGGGGGTTGGGCTCTGCTGTGTCCCCTCTGTGCCCCACAGGGGCTGACCTGGTGCCAGGGCTCCGTTTTCCTGGAGGGGCAGCAGCCCACGGTGGAGCTCTCCTGCAAGAAGGCCCCGGCCGTGGTAAGAAGGGGCCGGAACGGCTCCATGTCCCCTCGGCCATGGGGGGTCCCCCAGGTCCCCTCCTCACCCCCCCAAAGTCTGACACCGCTCTTTGTTTTCCCAGTTTGGCCAGAGCTGGAAATCCAAGATCAAGGATTTCTTTGGCAAGGTCAAGGAACGTTTCCAGGGGTTCTTCCAGTGCGGGCGGATCTGGATCCGGGACAAGCTCAACCTCAAGGCACCCAAACCCTGAGTGGTGTCACTGCTGTGTCCCCTCCCTGTGTCCCCTCCCCGTGTCCCCTCCCCGTGTCCCCTCCTTGTCCCCTCCTTGTGTCCCCTCCTAGTGTCCCCTCCCAGTGTCCCCTCCCCGTGTCCTCTCCCCAGGTTCTTCACTGCCAATAAATGTCCCTGCATCGCTCCCGGTGTCACCCTGGCTGTCCCTGCACCCCAATGGGGACCCCCGAGCGCTCCCCGAGCCCCCAAATCCCCCCGTGCCCAGCCAAGGAGAGCTGGGAACGCCCTGGGGACCACGAACGGGGGTGTCACGAGTGGGGGGCGCTCACTGGGGGGAGCAGGATCAGCACCCCCAAAACGGGCTCAACACCGGGGTCTCCTCCTGCAGGGACTTGGAGCCCTGGGATTGTCCTTCCCTGTCCCCAGGACACCTCGAGGTCCCCACAGAGGTGTTTGTGGGGTACAGACCCCCAGGGATACAGGGGGGACAGGGAGGACACCCCCAGGGGGCTGCAGCCACTTTTGGGGCTCAGGGATCCCCCTAAATCTGCACCCGCAGTGTCCCTGTCCCAAACTGGGTCCATCATGGGGGTCCCTGTCCCAAACTGGGTCCATCGTGGGGGTCCCTGTCCCATGGGTCCATCATGGGGGTCCCCTCGGGACCTGAACCCCCCCAGCCCCTCCCTTGCAGCTCCTGGAGGGGTCACAGTGTCCCCTGTGTCCCCCCCTCATCTCCCTTTGCCATCACTGCTGGTTTGGGGGGACAGTGACACTGTGGGGACAGTGACACTGTGGGGACAGTGACACCGTGAGGACAGTAACACTGTGGGGATGAGGACTCTGTGGGGACAGTGACATCGTGGGGACAGTGACACTGCAGGGACAGTGACACTGCAGGGACAGTGATACTGTGGGGACAGTGAAACTATGGGGACAGTGACACTATGGGGGACAGTAACACCGTGGGGATGGTGACTCTGTGGGGACAGTGGCACCATGGGGACGGTGGCACCATGGGGACGATGGTGGTCCCTTGTCTGGCCGGGGTCCCGGGGGCTCCCCAGAGCGAACCCATCCCTGTCCCCAGTCCGACCCCACGTCCCCGTGGGACCAAGCCCTTGAGGACGATGTGGGGGAGCAGCCCTGTGTCCCAGCCGTGCCTCAGTTTCCCCGTGTGACAGAGACAGGGACAGCGCGGTGCCCACATGGCCACTCCCAGTGGCCCCTTTATTGCTCAGCCCAGCCCCACGGAGCCCTTCAGGCGGACGTCGAACTTGACCCTGGGCCGAAAGTGCCGGATCTTGCCCAGGAAGCGCCCGAAGCGGCCGCGCTGGATCAGAACCGGCTGCGGAGCGATGGGGGGGCTCAGGGGGTGCGGGGGTGTGGGACCCCCCTGGGAGACCCCACCCAGGGCCCCTGGAAACACACCCAGGAGCCCACAGCAGGGACACCACTCATGTCCCCATCCCCAGAACCCCACAGCAAGAATATTCCACCCCCAGGACCCCACACCAGGGATATTCCACCCCCTGGACCCCACAGCAGGGACCCCATCCCCTGGACCCCACAGCAGGGACACCATTCATGTCCCCAGCCCCAGGACCCCACACCAGGAATATTCCACCCCCAGGACCCCACACCAGGAATATTCCACCCCCTGGACCCCACAGCAGGGATATTCCATCCCCAGGATCCCACAGCAGGGATATTCCAACCCCAGGACCCCACCCCCAGGACCGCACACCTGTCACACTTGGGGCTCCACATCCAGAATCCAACACTTGGGACCCCACCCAGGATGCCCCACCTGCACCCCACACCCAAAACCCCAGGACCCCACACCTGGAACACCCCACACCCAGCAGAGCTCCCCAGGACCCCCCACCCTCCTCTGGAGCCATCGCAGGGCAGCGGAGCCCTCGGGGGGGTCCCTTTTCGGGGATGTGGGGCAGGGGAAGGACCCTCCCCTCCCTCCCCCGGGGACCCCCCGGATTCCCCCACTCACATCGGAGGAGGCATCGAAGCAGCTCAGGTCGATCTCGGGGGAGCCCTGCTGAAGCTGCAACGTCCCCGAGCACTCCTTGATGGCCTGGGGGGGACACGGGGACACGCGGTGTCACCCAGGGGATGGCACCGGGACCCCGGGGCCTTCCTCCCGCTCCTCCCGCTCCTCCTCCTCCTCCTCACCCCGTTCTCTTTGAAGTCGCAGTCGTCGGGGCTGATGCGGGCGCTGGCGGCACAATCCGTCTCCATCATGCTGAAGTTGAGTCCCCGCAGCGAGCTCAGCTCCACGCCCTGGGGACACGCGTGGGTGGCGGGTCACCGGAGGGGGGTGACAGCACGGGGGGGCTCGGGAGTGGGGGTGGCACCGGGAGGGGGTCACGAGTGGGGTGGCACTCACAATGGGGGCTCAGCCTCGGACTGTGCACCCCGAGGGGGGGACAGGAATAGGGGTCACGAGTGGGGGGTGTCACAAATAGGGGTCACGAGTGGGGGG
>NC_031769.1:460337-464038 GCF_001522545.3 Parus major
ACCCCTCGGTGGTGACACGTTGCCCGTGTCAGGGTGGTGCCCGCGGGGTTGCACAACCCCGAGCTTGCCCCATCGCTGTTGCCCAAGGCCGAGGGTGCCCCCCGGGTCCCCGAACCGTCACTCCACACACACACACACACATGTCCGACCCCAAATCTCTTTATTCCGGCTCCGCTGGGGACAGGGTGGGGCGGGATGGTCCCCGCAGGGACGCGCTGGGAGGGGCCCGAGGCCGCGGGGGGGGCCCCGAGGATGATGATGAGGAAGGTGAAGAGGATGATGAGGATAATGATGATGATGAGTGACCTGGGCTGGTGCCAGGGGAGCGGGGCTGGGCGCTGTCACCGGGCAGCTGCAGGGAGAAATAAAGGGGGGGGGTTTCACTCCAGAGCCAAAAGCACCCCCCGAAGTGAGGGGTACATGTGTCCCACCCCCAGGATGCGCTCCCGGAGCCCCTCACCGGCTCCCGGCCGCACTCCACCATCGACAGCGGCACGTCGGGCAGGAAGGTGAACACGGACACCTGGGCCGAGCAGCGCTGCACCTGGGGACAGAGCGGCCTCAGCACCCCGGGGACCCCCCCCGTACCCCCCCCGCCTTTGGGGGTCCCGCCCCGCGCTCACCCTGCCCGGCCGGCCCCGGCAGCCGCGGGGATCCGGGGCGCCCTTGGGGCAGGGCGGCTGCCGGGCCGTGAAGTTGATGCTGAAGTGCGTCCCCCAGTCGAAGCTCTGCCGAGAGAAAAGCCCCGCACGGGATGGGTGCCGGAGCCGGCAGCACCTCCCGCAGCCGCAGCCCTTTTTCCTACCGTCCTGGCGACTCCCAGCAGCCGCAGCAGCCGCAGCTCCTGCCCGTGTGTCTCCAGCACGGAGCGCGCCAGCTCCCGGGGCGCGGGCACGGCAGCGGGCACAGCCCGGGGCACGGCCCGGGATTCGGCAGCGGGCACAGCCCGGGGCAGGGCAGCGGGCACGGTCCGGGGCACGGTCCGGGGCAGGGCAGCGGCCGCCGCCAGCAGCAGCGCCGCCAGCAGCAGCAGCGCCATGCGGGCGGCACCGCCGGGAATGAACCGGCGGCTCGGGAGCGGCTCCGGGCTCCGGCTCGGGGCCCCCGGCTCCGGCTCCAGGATAAACAGCGGCCCCCGTGCCGCGGGAAGGGATCGGGTTGCCGGTGTTTGCCTTGGCCCGGTGCCGCGGGGGAGCGAGCCTGGACCCGCAGGAGATGCGGCGATGCTGGAGCTCGGCGGGGCCGATCCCCTCCGGGGCCCCTTCCCCGGGCCTGCTCCCGGCTCCAGCCCAGATCCTGCTCCTCCCGAGCCGGGAGCCACAGCATCCTGCTGCTTCCCACAGACACAAGAACCAGGAGCCCCCTCCCCTCTCCCGGTTTCTTTACACCATTTTGGGTTTTTTAAGTCCCTCTTACCCTGTTCAGATTCATCCAACGCCCAGGTTTTGCTGAGGACTACACCATCTGGGTCCTGCTCTCCCAGTTTGCCTTCCCTGGGTGAGCGGGTCTCGTTTCCCCAAAATTCAGTATTTTCCCGTTGCCTTTGGAGCTCCCCTTTCTCTTTGCTTCGTCCACAATGGAAAAGCAAAGAATTCCCTGGGGAAGGAATCCCAGGGGCCATCGGCAGCCCTGGCCTCAGGGGAGCTGCTGCTATTCCAAAGGTATTTATTCCAATATTCCCATTCTTAGGGACACAAGCCCCAGGTGGGAGGAGAGAAAATGGAACAGCAGGAGAGCAGCTCACCAGAGCCCATGGAGAACATTGGGATGGGTCCTGGAGAAGAGAAGATGCCATGGGCAACAACTTCATTCTGATCCAAGTATTTGTGGTTTTTTTTTTTGTTTTCTTTTTAAAGTCTGAGCAGCACAGAAAAGTCCAAAGGATTCCCGTTCCCGGGAAGCCAGCAGTGGATAGATATGGGAGAAACGGATATGTACTGATAGATCACATTTATACCCAGATATGCTCATTATAGACCCTAAAATATACACAGTACCCCAATATTGACATCCACATGTACAGCCAGAGTCAATCCCAGGGATGCTGGGAGCAGGAACTGACACAGGAGCGGGGTTGGGGGGCACATCCCGCTCCTCCCAGCCCCTCGGAACGCCGGGATGGACACGGGGTGGGGGAGATCCCAAATCCCTCGCAGCCAGGAGCAGGTTCCTGCTGGCTGGCGCTGCCTGCCCGGAGGAGGTATGGCTGTGCCCAGGGTGGCATGGGAAGAGCCGGGCACGGAGAGCTCCAGAGGGATCACAGATCATGCAGGAGAGGGGCTGAAGGGCTGATGCAGGGAAGATGCTGCCAGGCAGCTCTTTGGCTCTGCCAGCATTCCAAAGTTTCCTGGCACAAAACCCATGGCAAAGAACTTTCCCAGCAGAGCACGACAAACTTGCGACGTATTTTCCTTGCCTCTCCTAAAATATCCCAGCCTTTCTGCTCCAGCTGCTTCTTAGGCTTGGAAAACACCTCGATATTTAATTTAAAGGACATCCTGATAGTCTGTTTCCCATTTTGAAACCCTCAGGCTGTTGCCTGCAGTCGTTTCCATCCATCCTTCTCCAGAGCTTGCCCAAATGATCCTGGTTTAACGGAACTTTTCCTCTTCCTGGTTTCTCCATCCTGTGGCTCTTGTGGAGAAGTTTTCCACATCAAGCTGAGGAAAGCACGAGGAACTGGGGGTGTCTTGTGTAAGAAGTTCCCGGAGGCCACAGCTCCACGTTTATCCTGGTTGGAGACCCCCCCTGTGCGACCAGGACCCCCCAAATCGCTGCTGACACCCCTGGGAGGGGGGCTCAGGGTGGTTTTGCTGCTCCCACAAGGTGCAGGTGGATTTTCCAGGTCCTCCAGGTGGCAGTTTTTATGTCACAATGAAGCCTGGCGCCTTCCCCCAGCCCACAATGGCGCTTCCCAAAGGCGCAACCGCTGAGGGATGGATGGATGGATGGATGGACGGATGGATGGACGAGCTCAGCCTCGGCTCTGGGGGAGGCCAAGACATCTTTGCTTGCACATAAACTCACCACATTTGACCTTTCAGGACCTTCAACCCAAAAAAGTTACGTGTGGGGATTACTCCGTCGAGTTCCTCAGCGTTCGGATGGAGCACCTGGAAATCCTGGCACGCTCGTCGCCGACGAGACGCCCCCAAAACCCCCCGTGTGAAGCCGGCGAGGCTCAGATGGTGAGCAGCGGCACGCAGCCCACGCCCACCCCGCCCTCGTGGCACACCATGGGCGCCATGAACGTCCAGCGGTTGGTCTCGGGGTCGTACATCTCCACCGAGCTGAGGTTGGACTGTCCGTCGTAGCCGCCCACGGCGTAGAGCCGGCCGCAGTTGGCCACGAGGGACACGCGGCTGCGCCGGGTGTTCATGGGCACGATCAGGTACCACTGGTCGGCCACGGAGCTGTAGACCTCGGCGGCGCTGAGGAAACCGGAGCCGTCGTAGCCGCCGCACACGAACATTCGGCTGCCCAGCGCGGCCGCGCCGTGCCGGCACCGCTTGTTCAGCATGGGCGACACCGCGTGCCAGCTGGAGGTGTGAGGGTTGTAGTATTCCACCTGCCGGGGAGCACGGCTGCAGTTAGGGATGATGCTGCCCTGGGAATTGCCCTGGGATGGTGACCCTGCTGGGGCACCTCCAAACTGGTGACAGGATAGGGAGAGGCTTCCCAGGGAAGGGAAGGGAAGGGAA
>NC_031769.1:464393-476290 GCF_001522545.3 Parus major
GGGAAGGGAGCTGGGGAAGGGAGCTGGGGAAGGGAGCTGGGGAAGGGAGCTGGGGAAGGGTCTCAGCAGGAGGAGCGGCTGAGAGGACTGAAGTGCCCTCGGTTAAAAGTTCAGCTGCTATGGGATTGTGCCTGAAGGGTTTGGGTTGGAAGAAACCTTAAAGCTCATCCAGTGCCATGGGCAGGGTCACCTTCCACTACCCCAGGTGCTCCAAGCCCTGTTCAGCCTGGCCTTGGGCAGGGATCCAAGGGCAGCCACAGCTGGGAATTCTTTCCCAGTATCCCACCTAAATCTCCCTTTCTTCCGCTTAAAACCATTCTGTGTCCTGTCCCTCCATCCCTTGTCCCTCTGCAGCTCTCCTGGAGCCCCTTTAGGCCCTGGAAGGGGCTCTGAGCTCTCCCTGGAGCCTTTTCTGCCAGCCTGTCTCCATATCCCAGGGGCTCCAGGCCTCAGAACACCCCCAGTGGATAAACGAGTCACTTCTGCTCCACCTCGGGGTTTTCTGTTACGGGTGGAAGTGACACAATTTGATGGCACAATTGCTTGGGGCTGTCTGGATGCACAGGGAAAGAACCCAGAACCTTCCAGCCCCAGCCTGAGGTGCAGGGGACGAGCCCTGCCCAGAGCCTTACACTGTTGAAGATCTGGAGCCCGTCGTGCCCTCCGGACACGTAGATCCGTCCCTCGAACACGGTGACCCCGGCAGCGCTGCGGTTGGAGCTCATGGGGGTCACTGCTGTCCACCTGGGAGGGAGAGGGGAGAGCTTAGCAACACTCCTACAGGTTATTCCATGATTTCCTACTCCTGGATCCCACCTCATTCAAAGCATTCTCACAGCCCACATGCCCGGTGGTGCCAGGACACGGAACACTGGAGGGGAAACTCCTGGAAAAGCTCTGGGACATGAAAGGCTCTTACTGTAGGAATCCAGAAATGGAGAGACATTTCTCTCTTCTCTTCTCCAAAATAGTATCAATCCTATTTGCTATTGACAGAAAGGCTTCCAAATACCCCTGGGTAAACCAGGATTTATAAAATATTAAGTAAAAAGTAGTAAAATGTTTAGTATGCCACTGAGGTGAAAAATATAGATTTTAGAGGGGTTTAATACATGGAGTAAAGATGGAGGAAAAATGGTGTGGTTTTTAGTTCTTTTTCCTTCTTCTCCATGAATCTGCAGTTTTTGGGAGCACAAAGAGTGACTGGTTTAGAGTTAGTTGCAGTTTTAATTACGTGAGTAGATATAGAAATCTTATTTGTTAAAATATAAAAACAATACATGTGTCTGTAGTTAATAGGGTAAAAATAGAAATAAAGGTGAAGCAGCTGCCTGGTTTGGGGCCATTTTTTACCATCAGAGCAAAATGAGCCAGGTTGTGGTGAACTGAGCTTGTGTAGAAAGTCTGGAGAGACCTGCCAAGTTTTGTAATGACCTTCTAATAAACATGAGAAACAAGATTCTAACGAGCTTGGGAGTTTTCTTCAAACACAGAGAACTGAGACAAGCAGGGCTCCCCACGAGGGAGGATCCCAAAAGAGCTCAGCCCAAAGGGGACTGAGAAATCCAGGAGGAAAGAAAAATAGAAAAGAAAAAGAATAAGAGAAGCCACACTTACTTGTTTGTTTCTGGAGAGTAGGACTCCACCGAGTTGAGGGATGAGTTTCCATCGTACCCACCGCACACGTAGATCTGCCCATCCAGCACCACCGTCCCCATGGCGCTGCAAGAACAGCAGGACCCCGTGAGGTGGCTGCAGGTGCTGCCACCCTGTCCCCAACGCCGTGACCCCTGCCTGTGTCATCCCCACCAAACCGCCTTTTCCCTGCATTCACCCCCAAACTGCTCAGTGCCACCTGAACTCTGAGCTGGAAAAGGGGAAAGGTGATCATGGCAGGAGCAGCTTGGATCCTGGGTTTGGACTTGGGCCCCTCACAACAAAAAGAGATATTGAGGGGCTGGAGCGTGTCCAGAGAAGGGGATGGAGCTGGGGAAGGGGCTGGAGTGTGTCCAGAGAAGGGGATGGAGCTGGGGAAGGGGATGGAGCTGGGGAAGGGGATGGAGCGTGTCCAGAGAAGGGGATGGAGCTGGGGAAGGGGCTGGAGCGTGTCCAGAGAAGGGGATGGAGCGTGTCCAGAGAAGGGGATGGAGCTGGGGAAGGGGCTGGAGCAGCGGGAGTGGCTGAGAATCCTGGTGAGGAGCACAAACACCCCCTGCACAGCTCGGGCCAGGGCTGGACAACCCCTTCCAGCAGGAATTTTTCCCTGTATCCAACCTGAACTCCCCTGGCCCAGCCTGAGGCCATTTCCCCTTGTCCTGTCCCTGTTTCCTGGGAGCAGAGCCCGACCCCCACCTGCTGCACCAAAAACTAAACCAGGAAACCCCAGCTGCTCCCACACTGCCCCACACCTCCTCTCCCATTTCTCCCCCCACACACAACACATCCTGCACCACCTACCACACCCAACCTCCTTTTTCCCTGCTTTTCCAGAAATCTCTTCCCAGCCAGCTGCACGTACCTCCTTTTACTGTTCATGCTTTCCACTTTGGACCAGGAATCGCTGTCAGGGTTGTAAACCTCCACGGTGCTGAGCCTCAGCTGGCCGTCGTAGCCGCCGATGGCGTAGAGCAGCCCGTTGACCACGGCCACGCCGACGCGGCTCCGCGCCGTGGCCATGGGCTGGCACTTCTCCCAGCGGTTGGCAATGGGGTCAAACACCTCCACCACGTTCAGAGAGTCGCCTGCATAGAAATTTGCTACTCAAATTAAAAGAGGGAGACCTGATGAAGCCCTGGGATAGTGAGGAGGGTGGGTAGAGGGTGCTGTTGTGTGTCTAAAGGTGGGGTTGTCTTGGGGAATTTGCCTGTTTTTCCTTGGGAAAAAAAAAAGGAATGGGAACCTCATGAGTTTCAAAGTGCAAAGTGCTGTACTTGGGTCAGGGCAAGAAATTCTTCCCTGTGAGGGTGGGCAGGCCCTGGAATGGGGCGCTCAGAGAAGCTGTGGCTGCCCCTTGATCCCTGGAAGTGCCCAAGGCCAGGTTGGAGCAGCCTGGGACAGTGGAAGATGTGGAATGGGATGATCCTTAAGGTCCCTTCCAACCCAGACTATTCTGGGATTCTCTGTCCTGGGCTCTCACATCCTGTTCTCAGCCTACCTGCTCCCACAGAGACATTTCCCATATCCCTGCTCACCCACAGATCCCGCTCTAAACAATTCCCGTTGTTCCCACACTCAAAAAGATCAGGGAACGTTTCCGAGCTCTCCCGTGCTCTGCACAGGGAGCCTCGGCGAGTTCCCTCTGCACATGTGGAACCTCCGCTGTCCTCCAAGGGGCAGCAGAGACCTGCGAGTCCCGTCTGTGCTGTCGCTGCTTCCCGGGAGCGCAGCTCCTCCCTAAAAGCTTTTTCCCGGTCACTTTCTGTTCCCTTTTCACGCCGTGGTGAGGCTGATGTCAAAGTCTCGTGATTCCACAACACTGTGGAGATCCCTACAAGTCCTGCTCGGGCCTCCAGGCAAGGACACCATCCTCAAAGTGTCCTAAAAAAGCCTCACCCGGGCAGGATTTCAGATGGGAGATGTTAAACTACGGGCACAACCACCCCAAAGATTTCACCAGAAGGGTCAGAGCGCTGTGTGGAGGAGGAGGAACCGCTCCACGCTTCCACAGGAGGGAATTCCAGCATTCCAGCATCCCAGCCAGCCCCTGCTGGTCTTTCCACTGCAAGGTACCTGCTGAGTTGAGTCCCCCCACGGCGTAAATCAGCCCCGCGATGGACGTGCAGCACCGCGGCCGCGTCTTGAACGCCGGCAGGTGCGGCCGGCGCTCCGGCATCAGGTGGTAATCCTTGGCTTCGTCAACCAGATCCCTGAAATCATGGAATCATTGAAGAGGAGATCTGTCTGGAGTCTGAAGGGTCTGACTTTGCCACCCTGCTGACTCGGTGGCCAGGCCTCACCTGCACTTGTGGCAGCAGCGCACGAGGTCGTCCTGCTGCACGCGGTCCGTGAGGAACTGCGGCCGGCACAGGGGCAGCCGGATTTTGGAGAGCAGCTCGGGCAGGAAGGATTCCCTCTGGTCTCTGTCGTACCGAATCCAGGCCAGGGCAGCTTCAAACACCTGCCAGGAGACAGAGGTGGGAAGTTGGAGTTTTTGGGAGTTCTGCAAGTGGATGGGAATGTAATGGAATGGGATCTTGGAATGGTTTGGGTGGGAAGGGACCTTCAGGATCATCCAGTGCCATGGCAGGGACACCTCCCACTGTCCCAGGATGCTCCAGCCTGGCCTTGGGCACTGCCAGGGATCCAGGGACAGCCAGGGCTGCTCTGGGAATTCCATCCCAGCCAGGAATTCCCAATTCCCAATATCCCATCCAAGCAGTGGGAGCCATTCCCTGTGTCCTGTCCCTCCATCCCTTGTCCCCAGTCCCTCTCCAGCTCTCCTGGAGCCCCTTCAGGCCCTGCAAGGAGCTCTGAGCTCTCCCTGGAGCTTCTCCTCTCCAGGGGAACATTCCCAGCTCTCCCAGCCTGGCTCCATGCAGGTTTCTTTCCCTGCCTCCCACAATCCTGATCTCTCCTGTGGGTTGGGACACTCAGCACAAAAGTTTGCAGGGAGACGAGGGAGCTGCAAGGAGGATTTTGGCAGAGGAGGTGGCACAGAGCACAAAACTGTGTTTATTTAGTGACAGAAATCTGTAAACTGGGAAAGAAGACTGGGAATGGTGCTGGATCCACCTGTTCTCTCTGGACAGCTACACTGGAGACCCCTGGGGCTGAGCTGGTCCCTCCAGGCTCCATCCCAGACTCTGGAAGGGACAGAGCTCTCTGAACCCCACTGGATGACTCTCAGCTACAAAAGCATCCCTTTGCCCTGGTCCCACTTTAATTTGGGACACACATTCCTGGGTCCACAGCACTCCCCATGAAAGTTACTGCAGCCTTTACAACTGACCACAACAAAATCATCCAGTCATTCTTGCACAGTGGCATCTGGAGTCTCTCCCAACACAATTCCCAAACTTTCCAGTGCAAAAATGCTCCAACAGCACTGCAGGGATTAAACACCCCAAACCACCTTTCTTTCCCTCTGCAGGGTGCTACTGGAATTCCTGAAGAGTGGGGCTGGCAGGTGAAATGTCCCCAGGATGGATTCTTTTGGGCCCTACCTGCTCTGGGGAAAACAGAGGGAGGAATTCTTGGTATGACACAGGAATGTGGCTGGAATGTGAGGCAGGTTCCCCTCCCTCTCTAAGCCTGATTAAAGAAGCAGGTTTTTACCCTACAAGGAGAAGCTGGAGGTCTGCTCTGCCTTTGTCACCTCCTCAGGAACAGCAGGACAGATTTCCAGGCTCAAGGACAAGCTCTGCTTTCCCTGCTCATGGATTCTCAAGGCTGTGGAAACACCCTAAACTCTTCTCCACTCCCCAAAACTCCCTGTCAGGAGCGTGCAGCCAGGTGGGATTCCAGCTCTTTCCTCAGGGAACAAGGGACAGAAGGAGAGGAAACAGCCTCATGTTGTCCTCCAGCGGAGGTTTAGGCAGGAACTTGGAAAAATTCCTTCCTGGGAAGGGCTGTCCAGGCCTGGCCCAGCTGCTCAGGGCAGGGGTGGAGTTCCCATCCCTGCAGGGATTTAAAAGCCCTGTGGATGTGACACTTGGGGACAGGGCTGGGGGTGGCCTCGGCAGTGCTGGGGGAAGTGTTGCACTTGATGATCTCTGAGGGCTTTTCCAACCTCAATGATTCTGTGATCCTAAAAAAGCCCTGCTGTCTGTTTCTTTAGGAACATATCAGTCTGGAGTAGGCACAGGAAACCATCACAGCTCTGTCCAGCACTGCTGAGTGTCCCCAGGACAGCTCAGCCTCACTCAGCCCAGCAATAGGATCATTCCCATTCCCATTCCCACTCCCAAGCAGTGAGAAACCCCTCAAGGTCAAAGACCAGGTCCCCACCTGCTCCTCGGACTTGACGTTGAGCTCATCCCTGGAGACGAGCTCCAGGACATCCTCGAAGGGCAGGCCCAGGAACTCCTCGGACATGGAGACCTCCACGAAGTGCTGGTGGATGAAGCTGTTGGCGGCGTCGTAGAGCACCGTGCACATCATGGTCTCGGCAAACTGCCGCACACCCAGGCAGTTCTTGGGATGAAGCCTGGAAAAGGGGAGGAGGAGAGCAATGGGAATGTCAGGTTAATGGGAGAGAAGCTGTGGCTGCCCCTGGATCCCTGGCAGTGCCCAAGGCCAGGTTGGACACTGGGGCTTGGAGCAGTCTGGGACAGCGGGAGGTGGCCCTGCCGTGGCAGAGGGTGGGAATGGGATGGGCTTTGAGGTCTTTTCCAACCCAAACCATCCCAGGATTCTGGGAAGCCTTGGAGGACAATGCAGTGA
The DNA here is from genome assembly GCF_001522545.3 of Parus major. Lineage (NCBI taxonomy): Eukaryota > Metazoa > Chordata > Aves > Passeriformes > Paridae > Parus > Parus major. Next base: position 470,775 of record NC_031769.1, read on the forward strand.
AAGATGTGTCCTCTCCAGTGATGGCTGATTCCAGCTCACCCAGGAGCTGATCTGCACCGGGAGCTCCAGGAGAATCCAAGGCAGAGCCAGAGGATGGAAACCACAAATGTCCCCTTGTCTCAAAGAGGATTTGGATAGATCCAGGTGGCTCTGGGAGCGTCCACAGCTTCCCTGGGCACCCTCACCCTCCCAGCCAGGAATTCCCAATTCCCAATATCCCATCCAAGCAGTGGGAGCCATTCCCTGTGTCCTGTCCCTCCATCCCTTGTCCCCAGCCCCTCTCCAGCTCTCCTGGAGCCCCTTCAGGCCCTGCAAGGGGCTCTGAGCTCTCCCTGGAGCTTCTCCTCTCCAGGGGAACATTCCCAGCTCTCCCAGCCTGGCTCCAGCTCTGGAGCAGCTCCGGGGCCTCCTCTGGATCTCTCCAGCAGCTCCAGGTCCCTCCTGAGCTGTTGGCTGGGGAACTGTCACATGAGGGTGACTCTGAGGGCTCCCACAGGATTTGGTTACAACACAGGTGCCTAAAAATCTCCCAATTCTCAACTCCACTCAAGGAGAGCTCAGTGTCCATGTCCCAGCTCTCCAGGGTGGCCAGAATCCACTCATTTTTTGGCTTGTGAACCAAACTGGCAGCTGGACTTCACTGAGCACACCTGGTGGATTTGGAAGAATTTTGGTGGCCAATCTCTGTATTTGGTGGCTGTTTTTGACATCACACCACAGAATGCCCTGAGCAGCTGCAGAGAAGCCAGGCTGGGAAAACTGAACACCTCAGATCCCCTGGCATGGCTGAGAATCCATGTGGAATGTGGACAAAGACTATCCCAGCCTTCCACTTCCAGACCATGCTGCAGGAACAGCCTCACAGCCAAGCAGCAGCGAGGAAATTGAAAAACCTGGGACTAATTTAGGGCTCTGCCAGAGTTTCCTGTGCAGCTCCAGGGCTGAAGGCGCTGAGTTCCTCCCCTGGCAGCAGGAAGGGCAATTCCTGCCAGGATGGGCTCTCAGAAAGGGAAAACTCCTCAGTTTTGCTCTGGGTGTTGATTCCTGTGGCTGGCCAAGGTCTTTCACAGTGTCCCCATAAAGGAGGGATCAGTTATTCTGCAGGGAATGGGAATGGTAGGAGAAGGGGGAATGGCTTCCCACTGCCAGGGGGCAGGGATGGATGGGATATTGGGAAGGAATTCCTGCCTGGGAGAGTGGTGAGGGGCTGGGATGGAATTCCCAGAGAAGCTGTGGATGCCCTGGATCCCTGGAAGTGTCCAAGGCTTGGACCAAGCTGGGACAGTGGGAGGTGTCCCTGCCATGGCAGAGCTGGAATGGGATGGACTTTAAGGTCCCTCCCAGCCCATTTTATGTTCCATAACCCCACAAATGCCAAATTTTGGGATTCACACTCCTCATCCTGCTACAAGGACACATCCTTGTGCTTTCTTCAACTTGATGTGGAAAACTTCTCCACAAGAGCCACAGGATGGAGAAACCAGGAAAAGTTCTGTTAAACCAGGATCATTTGGGCAAGCTCTGGAGAAGGATGGATGGAAACGAGTGCAGGCAACAGCCTGAGGGTTTCAAAATGGGAAACAGACTATCAGGATGTCCTTTAAATTAAATATCGAGGTGTTTTCCAAGCCTAAGAAGCAGCTGGAGCAGAAAGGCTGGGATATTTTAGGAGAGGCAAGGAAAATACGTCGCAAGTTTGTCGTGCTCTGCTGGGAAAGTTCTTTGCCATGGGTTTTGTGCCAGGAAACTTTGGAATGCTGGCAGAGCCAAAGAGCTGCCTGGCAGCATCTTCCCTGCATCAGCCCTTCAGCCCCTCTCCTGCATGATCTGTGGAGCTCCCTGTGCCCGGCTCTTCCCGTGCCACCCTGGGCAGGCAGCGCCAGCCAGCAGGAACCTGCTCCCAAGCTGGACACAGGTGACTGAACCTCTCTGCTGCTGCTGTTGGGGAGCAGCTGGAATCCTCCTGGAATTCCCTCAGGATCTCCCCATCCCACTCACCTCTCCCTGAGGAAGGTGCAACACGCATCCTTGATGTTCTGCAGCTGCAGGAAACTCGCCCCCATCAGCAGGGACTGCACGTTCTGCTGGTCTATGGCCAGGTGCCCGTTGTAGGCGAAGTTGATCAGAGCCTCCAGAGCACTAAAAACAGGGAGAAAGGGCAGCAAATCCAGGGAATTCCAGCTCTGAGCCTTGCACAGAGCTCTGGTGATTATTCCCCAGGGATTTTACCTGGGATCCATGCCCTGCATGACGATCTCATCCTGCTTGCACTCCATCATGTCGTTGGTGAACATGGCGTGGAAATAGGGGATGGAAGCTGCCAGAACGATCCGGTGAGCGCTGAACTTGTGGTCCCCGACCTAAACCAGGGAGAACAGGGAGGAAAAAAAGGATCAGCACCTGCAGCATCCAAATTTTGCCATAAAGCACGTGTTGACATGAAGAAAAATCACCTGAAATTGATTTATTCTGATAAAAATGAATGGGGAGATGCATCAGATCTGAGCTAAAAGCTCTGTAGGAAGAAAACCTTGGGAGATGCCTAAAAATAAACACAAAAAATGGGAATTTTCCCCCCTATTCCCTTTGATCTTCCATGAGGATTTCACAAAAATCAAGGCTGCTGATTTTGGCCATCTTTTATTTCAAATGGCCAGAACTTTGTGTTTTAAGAACTCACTTTCCATTCTCAAAATCTGTCAGAAGTACCAGTGGAGAGGTGCTTTGTAGGGATTTCATCCTTTTAATAAGAGGAAAAAATATTTGGATGCAGTTTTCTATTTATGTTTATTCTGCAGGGGTTTTTAAATTATTATTTATTATTATTTAATTACATAGCTCATTTTTATACAGCTTTTGCAGACTTAGTGATTAACTTGAATTGCCTGACAGGTTTTATTTATTTTATTTTATTTTATTTTTAATTATTTTGGTTAAAATGAACCCAAAATTCAACCAATTTATTGGTTAAAATCTGTTTTTGTGTGTACATGTCGAGACTATTCTTAAATTGTTTACACCTTTACTGATTTTTATGGGGTAGATTTATTCTTTATGTTGGAGCAAACAGTTTTTTTACTAAAACAGGTTTTTGTGCTAAGTGCTTCTTATTTTTTTTATTTTTTCTTATGGGAACTGACAAGCCAGCTGTTAGTTTAGCTAGAGCAGTAGGGCTAAAACTACATTTAATATTTTATACATTAATAAATATATAATAATAATAAATATCTTTATATCTTAATATATTTTTGGTTTTTTATTTATAGATTTTATCTATATTTTATATATATTATTATTTTAATTATATATATTTTAGTTCTATTTATATCTTAATATATTTTAGATTTTATATTTTTATTTATACTTTTTATATATTATTATTTTAGTTAAATATATTTTAGTTATATTTTATTTCTACATCTTTGTTTATATATATTTATATAAATAAAAATATATATTTATATATATTATTCTTTTATATGATATATATAATTATATATTATTGATATAGACTTGTTTATATATATTTAGATAAATAAAATATATATTTTTATATTATTCTTTTATATTATACATATTTATATATTTTTATTTATATATATACTTAGCTAAATAAAATATATATTTATATTTTATTCTTTTATATGATATATATAATTATTCATTATTTATATATTTTTATATATATTTATGTAGAAAAATAAAAATACATATTTATGTATACATTATTAGTCTATATTATATAATATTTTTATTTTTAATATTTTTGTTTATATATGTTTATATAGATAAAAATATATTTATATATTTAAAATAATTATAATAATATATATATTTGTTAATTTAATAATTTGTTAAAATATAATAATAATATTTAGTATAAATATATTTAAAATATATTTTTATATATTTTATTTATATTTTATTTTATAATTTTATTTTTATTTTAATGTATTTTATATTTTTATTTCTTTCATAATCTTTACCTGTATTTAACACAAGTCATGTCTTTGCTCTGATTATTTCTCTCAGAGCTTTTTCCCCCAATTTCCACATCAATCTGACTCATCCCAGCTTCCCTTTTTTCCTCACTTAAGCAAAAATTTCCTGCCAGAGTTTTGTTTTATGGGAAAAAAGCAGCTGGAACAGCAGGGCCTTTCCCTCCAGGTTATCCAGGGAATTCTGTTCTTCTCCTCTGCAAAATCCTCACCCCACATCATCTCCAGAGGAAACAGGAATGCTGTTTGGATCCAGGAATTCCAGGATTCCCAGGAGTGCCTCCCTCAGACCCAGAAATCACAAACTTGCTGGGGGTTTAGAAAGCAAAATTCCTGCCAGGTGTTAAAAAAGAGGAACTTTTGGAGAGCCTGGTCTCTGTCCTGGGCAGCTCAGCTGTGCCTGAATCCTTTTCCATCTGTCCTCTGGGCCTGGATTATGCTGCAGAAATCCTGGACTCTCCTGGATTTTGCAGCATTCCTGATTCCCAGAGTGAAATCAGGAAGTCAAGGGGTTGGGTTGTGACAGCTGATGGGGAAAAAACCCTTCCCATTTATATCTGTGTGTGACTTTGAGGGATGAAGGGCTGGACCAATCCCTTCTCCTAACCCAAAACCACATGGAAAACATCCCAGAGGCTCCCAGACTTGAGATATCTGCAGAATCTAAACCAAGAAAACCATAAAACCCTAAATCTAAACCATCTAAAACCCTAAACCAAGACACACTGCCAGCCTCCTCCTGGTGGGACAGGGAATCTCTGGGAAAAGGAGTCAGGCCCTGGAGAGGATGGAATGGTGGCAGAGCATTTCCCACCCTGGCTGAGCTTTAAAAATACAAAAATACAGTGAATTTCATAAGGAAATGCCACAAAGGGAAGTGATTCCAGAACCTGAGAGCAGACAGCCCCTCCCCATATGAGAAATCCCAATATGAGGGTCTGTGCTGCTGGAAAATCCCTTCCCAGGTGTCTCAAACATCCCAAAACACAGAAAAACTCCGTTTTTCCTCTTGCTGTTTCTGAAAGGTGAAAGAACAAAGCCTCCTCTTATCTCTAAAATTCTGTAAGGAATTCACTCCAGCTGGAAGAGCTCATTTGGTTTGTTTGGATCAGTGCTCCCATTCAGGCCGAGTGTGCAAGAAAAGCAATATTTTACTTGACTTTCATTTCCCCCCACTAAGCCCAAGTTGCCAAAAATCACAACTGTCCAAATCTCATTTCAGCTTTTTAATAAATGGAAAGTGGTGCTAAAATTGACCAGGAGCTCCTTAAAGTGAAACACCTGCTTCAAATGCACCCAGCAACCTTCTATTTATAAGCAAAATTATCTTTATAGCTAAAGATAACAGGAATTTCAACACCAAGGTTATATTTATTCAAACCCCAAGCCTGAAGTGTGACCCAAGGAGGAGAAAAAGGAGGAGAAAAAAGCCCTTATTTCACCAAATAACTGTAAATTACAGAGCCCAGGTGGCAGCTCTGGGCTCCTCATGACAAAAGTGACATTGAGGAGCTGGAG
>NC_031769.1:476465-479767 GCF_001522545.3 Parus major
ATTCCTGAGGGAGCTGGGAAGGGGCTGGAGAATTCCTGAGGGAGCTGGGAAGGGGCTGGAGAATTCCTGAGAGAGCTGGGAAGGGGCTGGAGAATTCCTGAGGGAGATGGGAAGGGGCTCAGCCTGGAGCAAAGGAGGCTCAGGGGGAATTTCTGGCTCTGCACAAATCCCTGGCAGGAGGGGACAGCCAGGGGGGATTTGGGATCTGCTCCCAGGGAACAGGGACAGGAGGAGAGGGAACGGCCTCAGGCTGGGCCTGGGATGTTCAGTGGGAAATTGGGAAAATTCCCTCATGGAAAGGGTGGAAGGGACAGCCCAGGGCAGAGGTGGCTCCCCATCCCTGTTAGGATGTGACACCCATGTGGATGTGGCACTTGGTGACACGGTCAGGGGTGTCAGTGAGCCAAGAGGGCTTTTCCAACCTGGACCATTCCATGATTCCATGTCCCTGCCCAAGGGACATTGCAGGGATTCACGGCTGTGACCCCACGAGGAGCCTCGGAGTCTCCCACACACCTGGGCCTGGTGGGAACAAACATTCCCAGTCATCCTGCAGGATTCCTGCTGGGATGAAATCATCACTGGGATGGGTCTGGGCAGTGCTGCCAGACCGGGAATTCTCCCTGTGAGCAGCCAGATCCACGGAGCAAAGAGCCCAGGGAATATTCCCTGGTGCTGGACAAGACAAAAGCTGGGATTCCTTCTGCTTGGAACTTGCTCCTGGCATGGTGGAAACCTGGGATTCATTCCATCAGTCCCCAGGGAACCACTGCATTTCCTGCTGCAGGCAAAGGACAAGATTTTCCAGTGGAATATGGAAAATCCTTCCAAGGATGAGCCTTTAGCACGTGTTCATCCAGCTCATCCTCAGATCCTCTTTCCCAAAGTGCTCCCTACCTCCAGCCCCTTTCCATGCCAAAATTAATGCACTTTTCTGATGGAGTCACTCTGGAGTCACCTCAGGACAAAGTGAGGAAGAGCTCATCCTCTTCCTGATACCATTCCAGAAGGTTCTGTTTTACAATCTATAATTTTAGGTCCTCTGATTTTAAGGCAAAATACTGTGTTTTCCAGAAAAAGGAACTTTGCAAGCATCACTCCTGACCCCAGGAATCCCAGAATTCCTTTCTGACGTGTCTCGGAGTGGGTACCAAAGGAATCTGCCCCCAGACACCCCCACAGCCCCAAATTCCAGGGCACAGGGAGCCCTTTCTCCCAAATGTTAACAAATTCCAGGGCACAAGGATCCTTTCTCCCAAATGCTAACAAATTCCAGGGCACAAGGATCCTTTTTCCCAAGGAAAACGGTGTAGGTGGGAGAAAGGCATTTCTTGTGCTCTCTCAGCCCTGCAGAGCTGAGAACTCGCTGAGTTTTGTGCTGCAGAGATTCCCAAAAATCCCAAAGCCATCCCTGGATTTTGGCACTGAGGCTGAGCTGGTGCTGATCCCTCAGAGCCCCGTTGTGCCAGGAACAGGTAATGGGATGGACCTGGATCAGGACAATCCCAAACACAAATCCAGGCTGGGTGAACAATAAGGGAAGGATTTGGGGTTCTTGGGGGATGAGGAGCTCCACATTCCCTGGTCAGATCCCCCCTCTGTGCCCTGGCCTGATCCCCCAGTGGGGGCAGCAGGGAAAAGGGGATTCTGAATGGCTTCCCACTGCCAGAGGGCAGGGCTGGATGGGATTTTGGGAAGGAATTTCCGGCTGGGAGGGGCTGGGATGGAATTCCCAGAGCAGCTGTGGCTGCCCCTGGATCCCTGGAAGTGCCCAGGGCCAGGCTGGAGCAGCCTGGGACAGTGGGAGGTGTCCCTGCCATGGCAGGGCTGGGAATGGGATGATCCTCAAGGTCTCTGCAGCACAAACCATTCCAGGATTCCATGAAAATGGTGACCAATTCCTTTGAAGCAGAGGACACATCCCCTCTGGATGTACAACAAAGCCACATTCCCTGAGAATTCCCTGCCAGCTCAGAGAAGCCCAGCTGCTTTTTGGAATTCCAGTCCCTCCATTTCCCACATTGACAGGGAGCATCCTGAGGGGATCAGCTCCAGCCCTGCCCTACTCAACGCTCCCTCAGGGACAGCAAAAAGAAACTTTGTGTTCTCCTGGCACTAAGAATCCTCATATTTTTTTGTAAGGGAAGAGCTGATGGCAGCCAAGAGCTTGGGGGAATCATGTTCAGGCAGAATCCCAAATAATTCCTGCCTGTTGGTGACAAGGTTGGAATCACATCCTCATCCTGCTGCTCTCCTGTGCACAATGGATCATCTGCTTTTCCAGTCTCTCCCATCAAACAGACATTCCCTCTCTTTCCAGGGCTGTTTTCCTGCAGGATCTCCCAAACATCTGCAGCACAGCCAGGCACTGAGTTTTCAAGGATCCTGCTGGAATCAGGCAGCCTGAGCTGTCTGGAATTCCACTTATCCAGAGGCTCTGCATCAGCTCTCGGGGGTGCAACTGCTCCAGTTTGGGGGCTTTGGAGTCTGCTCTGGAAAAACTGGGATCAGGATGGGAGAGGAGCCACCAGGGCTCTGACCTGATGGTGATGCTGGGATTGAACACAAAGGAAATGTTGTGTACCCTCCCCACAGCTGGGAACTGTCTCAGTTTGCCAGGCCTGGGTTATATTTTAGGAGACTTTCCTAATTAGTCTTGGAGTTAGTCATGGAAAAATGGCATTGGAGCAGCTCAGATCCACAGGAGGAGCTGCAGCAGCAAGAGGAGTTCACACCAACTCCGCTCTCCAAGGATTTGGGATTGGATTTGGCATAAACCTTCCCTCTTGGCACGGTCTGGCCAGGATTTCTGGAGGTGCCAGCCTGGCACTTGGATCATTCTCCTCCAGCTGCAGCCAGCAGGAGCTAGGAAGGGATGAATTCCCTCTTCATTTGTAATGAAGGAATAGGATGGATCCTGGTTCCTGGAGCAGCACATTCCAGCAGCCTCTGATGTGTCCCTGGAGAGCGCTTAGAGCTCTGGAGCACAGACAGCACATCCCAGAAAACAAAGCTGCCCAGGCTGCTTTCATCCTGCAAGGATGAAACAATTCCAGAAACAATGCTCAGGAACAACACCAGCACTGAGGAGCTTCAGATCAGGATCTGCAGCTCAGGGAATAACGGCCCCAAACTCCGGCACTTGTCCCTGCACCAGAATTCTTGGGGTTTTTGCAGCGTTTAGTTGTGAGCTGCAAAGGGAAGAAGACTGGAAATCCACCAAAAATAATGGGGAGAAGTTCTGAGGGAGGAATTCTGCCCCTTGGCTTGTCCATAGCTGGAGTTCAAAACCTCAAACCTCA
>NC_031769.1:480857-488408 GCF_001522545.3 Parus major
TCCAGCCCTGGAGCAGCTCTGTGACCTTCACATTCCTCCCTTAACTCTGGGTAAGAATCATCCAAACTCTGTCCCTGCTGGAAACCCACCCTGGATTTACAGCAGGAAAACCTTCCCGAGCCTGGGCAGGGCAGAGACAGTTTGTGCTGGCCGAGTTTGGGGTGAACCAGAGCCACCTCCAACCTCAAGCTGAGAAAAATTCCTGCTTAAAGCTCCAGCAGCTGGAGCAGCCAGCCTGTTCCTGGGAATGGGGAGGGAAGGCTTGGCTGCACTAATTCCATCACCACTGGAGATGAGGGCACTGGGAAAAGGGATGTCCAAGAGACAGAAGCAGCACAAGGTGGGATGTTTTCACAGGATGACTCAAGACCAGAGAGAAATCAAAGGAATGAAATGCTTGGAATTCCAAGCCGTGGGTGTAGGAGGGAAAGCTGGAATGCTTGAAACAAGTGGACAGAGAACTGACAATGGATCAGGGATGTGTCTTTGGGATTTTGGGAAGGAATTCTTCCCTGTGAGGATGGGTAGCCCTAGAATGGAGCTCCAGAGCAGCTGTGGCTGCCTCTGGATCCCTGGAAATGTCCAAGGCCAGGTTGGACAGGGCTTGGAGCAACCTGGGACAGTGGGAGGTGTCCCTGCCATGGAATGGGATGGAATTGGATGATCCTTAAGGTTCCTTCTATCCCAAACTGTTCTGTGATGGTTTTGATCTTTCCTAATGTATTTTAAACCTCTGTAGGGATAAAGAGGATTTAAACAGCTTTTTGCTATGGGAAATCCACAGAAATGGACAATTATTCACAGGAATTTTCGAAACAATGGCGAGGAATTTATCCAAGATAAGACTGGGATCATAAACCTCCTCCTATTGTCTCCTGTTAGTGGGACTGCCAGGATCTGGTCATCTCCTAACACACCAACATCCAGTTTAATCCTAGAAACACTACACTCTGCATCCCAAACCAGAGAATTCCCCCAGCCTCCAGCCCAGATATCACCCTGCAGAAGGAACAACCTCTTCCAAGGAGGATCCCAAGCCTCAATCCCTCCCCCGGGGGATGAAGCAGCCCCTATCTCCATGGAATGCTCCCCATCCCACATCCCGTCTCCGTGGCAGGCACAGCCCCCGCCGGCTCCTTCCCCTGGCAGGTTTCAGGGTGAGGAGGCTGGGAGCACCTTCCCGGTTAATTAAAGCGCCGAGTTAATTCTGCAGTGACTCAGAGCTGCGTGTGCCTCCCACCCCAGCAACTCCTGCGAGTCTGCAATCCTGAGGGATTCCAGCAGCTCCTGCCTGGCACAGGACACTCTGCCAGCTCTCCCAGCCCTTCCCTGCAGAGCCAGGGACACAATCCCGAGGATTTACCACGCTTGTGGATTCTTTCTTTTCGGCGCAAAGAAGCGGTGTTCCTATAAGGGAATGGTTTTCTTGGGAAAGGTATCCAGAGGCTGCTCCAAAAACCTGGATCCACAGGCCCTCAGAGACCCCTCAGGGCTGGGAAGCTCCAAGAGCTGCTGACACCCCACTGAGGGGGTTTGGGGGGGTCTCAGCTCTGCCTCTGCTGCCAAAGCCGTGTGAAGGGGGGACCTCGGCTCCTGCTCCTCTCCCTTTTATCCCCCACCAAAGGGGTCTCAGGGAACTCCAGCTGCCTCCTTCCCTCTGGAAAAGAGCCTGGGGGGGTCCCTCACCCCCTCCATGAAGGGTTGGGGTCCCTGCTCAGGGGTCTGGGGGTTCCTCAGGCCCCCCCCTCTAAAGGGGGACCCCAGGCATGGGGATGGTCCCTCAGCTCCCCCTTCTCAGGCTGGGGACCCTCAAAGGCTCTGGAGGTCCCTCAGATCCCTTAGGGACCAGGGGGGTCCCTCAGCTCCCTCTTAAGGGCACTGGGGTGAGTCCCCTCAGCCCCAAACCCCGTCACCCCCTCAATGTCCCCTCAAGCACCGGGGTCCCCGCTCAGGAGCAGGGGGGAATCGAGGTCTCTCAGCCCCCTGAGGGGTCGTGGTCCCTCATCCCCATCAGGGACCGGGGGGTCCCTCATTCTCCCTCAGGGCTGGAGGTGCCTCAGCCCCGCTCAGACCCCTCCGGGCTCGGGTGCTCCCTCGTCCTCCCCTCGCCCCCGGGGGCCGGGCCGCACCTTGAGCGTCACATCGCAGAGCTTTCCCTGCCGCCGGATCTCGCCCATCACTCCATACCCGCGGCTGGGCAGGTCTCCCACCGAGAAATGCACCAGATCCTCGGGATCCAGCTCCGGATCCGCCGCCGCTTCCAGCATCGTCCCGGCCACTCCCGTCCCGCTGCCGTCTCGCTTCGCCCCCGCCGCGCGCTGGCCCCGCCCGGCCGCCGTATGCGAGGCCACTTCCGGGCTCGCCCGGAAGCTGCCGTTACCATAGAGAACCCGGAAGTGGACGCTGCCATGGCGACCCCGGACGCCGCACCGGACTCCGCTGTAGAGGGATCACAGGTGGAAATGGGAAAAGGACGAGGGAGGAGCCCGGGGGAGGTCGCCTTCCCCTTCTCAATGGGTGACCGGAGTGCGGGAGGTTGTATTCCTGCACAGGCGGCATCAGCCCCCGGGCATCGCCCCCCCCACCCGGGGAGGTTCATGGAGAGAAGCACGGCGTGATTTAGTGATCATCCAGTTCCACCCCTGCCATGGCAGAGACACCTCCCACTGCCCCGGGCTGCTCCAAACCCCAGTGTCCAGCCTGGCCTGGGGCACTGCCAGGGATCCAGGGGCAGCCACAGCTTCCCCGGACAAGTCCCAACCCTTCCAGATGGATTTTTCCCAAAGTCCCGACGTGTGGGAAGGGGAGCCTCCCCCTTCCGAGGTTTTACAGATCGTCCCCTGTGTCTCCGAGGGTGTTTTCTGTGACAAACAAGTTTCACTCTCTCAAATTTTGTATAAAAGTTTAATAAAAGATAAAAGGGATAATAACATCCAGCGCTGGGGAGCTTTGGCAATCTGCCAAAGGCACACTGTTAGCTTAAATCAATTTACTTCCATACCGGTTAAATGCATATTAATGAGCGTTATGCATACTCAAACATTCCTGTGGCTTTACATATCTTGGGAATTCTTTTGCTTGGTTTAAACCTTTGACTTGCTTGCCATCCCGTAGATTAAAATCAATATATTTTATTTCTTCTTGAGGCTCCCTTCTGTTGTTTCCACACTTGTGAATAGCTGGAGAGTCAGTAGTAAATTTTTCTCCTGGTGTTTTTAACATCACATCATTTCTATTTTAAATTATGCCAAGGCTTAAGATAGACTATTTCTTTATCACGCTGCTATTTCTGGAAGTTGTGCTGTGCTTGTGTGAGCTGACAGAGTCTGCACTCCCAGACTTAAAGGGAATCACAAATTGTACCGTGCCAGAGCCTTTGTGATCAGTAACAACTCCCCAAATCCAAGATACAAATGTGAAAGTTGATAGCTGTAGTTGTAATTTACAACATTTTCCACGTGGGATTTGGGCTGTTTTTCCCTGGCAGGAGGAAGAGGAGCAGGAAAGCTCTGAGGGGCTGGAAACGAATCCAAGTTCTGTGTCCAACGCAGAGGGCGAACAAACGGTAATTCCAGCTGGAATCCTGGAATGGTTTGGTTGGGAAGGATCCTCAAACCCCTCCAGAGCCATGGCAGCGACACCTCCCACTGTCCCAGGCTGCTCCAAGTGTCCAAGCTGGCCTTGGACACTTCCAGGGATGCAGGGAAAGACGCTCTGGGAATTCTTTCCCATCTCCTGGCGTTAATAACCAGCAAAAATTGCTGTTGTTCTCACCTGTGAAAAGCCCCACAAAGGGCAGCAGCAAGGAAAGTGCCACTCATTTAGGATTTGTTCTTTTCCTGATTCCTAGGGGTGGATTTTCCCCCCAAATTTTTCCCTTCCTTCTTTCCCTGTAGAAATATTTCCCTTCTGCTCCAACGCCGGGTTCTGGGGCTTTTTTTTTGGGCAGAGTTCTGTGATCCCTGTGAAATCCCAGGAGCAGGAACAGAAGCAGGAACAAGAGCAAGAGCAGGAGAAGGACCAAGAGCAGAAGGAGAAGGACCAAGAGCAGGATAAGGAGGAGGAGAAGGAGAAGCAGAAGAAGCAGGATGACCAGGAGAGCATCATTTCCTCTCTGCTCTCTGAGGTTGAGCACGAGGGTAACAGCCCCAGGTACTCCCCAAGGTACCTTCCCCTGCTTGAAATCCAACAAATCCTGCCTCAGCTCCATTCCTTTTAGAGCAGTCACAGCAGGTAAAGTGTGAGAGGTCACAAAAACCCTGCATGTACCAGAAACCCCAAAGGTTTTGTCCCGAATTACACAATTATTGAGCACAGGCTGTCTGGAGGAAGTGTTTGAGGGAAAATGTGGGATTTACACATTCCAGGGATTTAAAAATCCTCAATGCATGTCCTTTAGCAGCTGGATGAGCCTCCTTGTGGGGGTTTTACTCAGCAGATCCTCCAGGAGATTGAAAATCAGCTGCTCATTGGGAATTTAAATTCTTTTCCCCAGAAAGTCTGCCTGTGACAAAAGAAAATCCCAAATATTTTGCTTTCCACGGCTAAGGGGAACAAAACTGGTGTTGTCCAACACTCCTGAGTTTGGTACACATGAGAAAATCAGGAAATCAGGATCAGTTTGACCCCTCTCATTTCACATCCTCAGTTTTCCAAGCAGGACAAGGCCGTGAGGAATTTTCAGCCCCTCTTTGCCTGCAGTTGCTTTTAATAGGGAATAAAAACTGCAGCTGAATAATTGCCGACTCTTTGTTTGGAATTTTGACTCCTCTGCCTCACCTTTTGCTGACAAATAACATAAATTTCAGTTCAGGAAATGCAGGATTCTTGTTTTCCTCATTTTTGCCTCTCTCCTTAGAACACCAAAGCGAGTCCTGGCGTTCGTGCGGGTCAAGCCAACCGCTCATTTTGCCCAAGATATGATCAAGCTTGGGTCAGACAACAAGGTAGAGTAAAAGAAATTGGAAATGGGGAAGGTTTGGAGTTTGACTTCAGCTTTTCCACTGGAAAGCCTGGATTTTTCCATCCCTTGAGGCCATGGATGATGTTTTGGGGGGTGTTGGTTCATGCAGTTCCTGCTTGGCAGTGGTTTTGTCACAGCAAGTGTGAGGATGGAAAACACCATTCCTGTGGTACAATCAACAGGAAAACCCTTCAAAGGACTGGGACTGGCTGATCCATGAGGAATTCCCAGTGCTAACCACAATTTGGCACAGTCTATTTCCATCCCCTCTTATGCAAATTCCTCCCTTTGCCTTCTCTCCCTTAATTAAGGATTTCCCTGAGGCACAAAATCGCTGAAAGTTAAACAGATAAGCTTAACCACATTTCCTTTTATTTATAATAATTATCACCAGAAATTTGAGAGCATTACCAGATATTTTTAGGACCTCTAGAGCCATCCAAGGCAGTAAAATAACTCTGTTATTTATCTAGTTAATCCCAGCTCTTCAATTGCTGAAATCCCTTAAGGCTGTTGAGTTGATCTCCCTCTCTTTTTGGGTTGCAGAGCATCGATATCTACATCCAGAAGAGTCCCAAGGGAGGAGTTGTGAATAACTCTCAGACTGAGTGGTCCTTCAAGCTGGATGGGCTCCTCCACAACACTTCCCAGGAAATGGTTTATGAGACTGTGGCAAAGAACGTGGTGGCCAAAGCTTTGCAGGGTTACAATGGTGATTTCTTAAAATTATTATTCTTTTTGATCATCAAACCAGATGGGATTTGAGCAGAGATCCATTTGCTGCTCTGTTGGAGGCCCCCTCCTGAGCTGATCCTGTTGCTTTTGGGTTTTTTTAGGCACCATCATGTGCTATGGGCAGACTGGGGCTGGCAAAACCTACACCATGACGGGAGCAGCCTCTGAGTACAGAAACCGAGGGATCATCCCCAGAGCCATCCAGCAGGTACTGCAGCTGCCTGGGAAAGGAGGAGGGACAAACACCAAGAAATCTTTGGTGAAACACCAAAAATCAATTTCTATCTTGCTGATAGCAAAGTGTTTGAACACACTGAATATGTTTGTGGGGTTTTTTTTTCCTTTGTTTTGCCTCAGGGATGATGGTTAAAGAATGAGGGAGTTTTATTGTTGTTCTCTGGGGTTGTTCCTTTTTACTTCCTGCTGCTCCCCAAATGTCACCCAGCCTTCTAAAGAGGTGTTTCCCAAACTGTCATTGTGTGAAATCAGGTTAAAACTGATCATAAAATCATTAAAAACCACCTCTAAGGCACAGAGACCCTGGCACAAGTGCCCAGAGCAGCTGGGGCTGCCCCTGGATCCCTGGAAGTGCCCAAGGCCAGGCTGGATTTGGTTTGGAGCAGCCTGGGATAGTGGAAGGTGTCCCTGCCATGGCAGGGGTGGAATGGGATGGGTTTTAAGGTCCCTTCCAACCCAAACCATTCCAGAATTCCATGATTCTATAAAATCATTAAATCCAAATCCAAGCTGAGCCCTCAGAGCTCAGATTTAGCCCCACGTGCCCCTAGATGCCCTTGAAGCTGTTCAGAACTCTATCAATATCTATCTCTGTATTACAGAAATTGATGCCTTGTATACACCTCAATCAATTTATTTCTATTTTATATCTATTTCTATTTTATACCTGTTGATATCTTTTATCTACTTACATCACCCCCATTTATATCTCACACCAACACCCACATAAATATCTTCTCCAAAAAGCCACAACTAACTGAAAACCCCACCTGTGAACGGACCCAAACCCTTTTTCTTGGTGCAGATCTTCAAATCAGCTGCAGAATTCCTCAATATCCTGGTCACTGTCCGAATTTCCTACCTGGAGATTTACAACGAGGCCTTGTTCGACCTCCTGGCTCCGGCGCTGGGCCGGGGCTGCAAGGACAACCAGCTGGCCGTCATGGACGGTCCCCAGGGGATTTATGTCAAGGGGCTCTCCATCCACCCCGTCAGCCACGAGGAGGAAGCTCTGCAACTCCTTTTTGAGGCAAGAGAAACCAAATATTCCCTTGGATGTTGTGGGCTCTGCCTGAGGGAGGAGGCGGGAAAGCGGCGGCGGGTGGCCAAGGTGGTGGGATGAGGTTCAGCCGTCCCTCAGGATTGTGGGGAGGAAAACTGGGAATTCTTGGTGTTGCAAGGAAAATGTGCCTGGCTCAGGGGATTCTGGAAGAAAATATGGTTTTGGATGATGATGGTGATGTTGGAATTGACAGCAGGGCTGGTCAGGGTGAGAGGTTTGTGAGGGGATGTTGATGACTGAGATCAGCGTCTTTCTTTTCCTCGTGGCTGCTTCAGTTTGTGAGGAAAACAGGGATAAATAATTGGATCTGGCTGGGGGAAGTGGATCCTCCCCCAGAGCCATCTGCTTTGTCCTTAAAATCTTTCTCTGGCCTTTTTAATAACCCCGTGCTGTCCTCAGCTCTGGAATGTGCCTCTCACTTTTTAAAGGGTGGAAGGAGGCTGATGATGGCTGGGAGAGCTGGGAATGTTCCCCTGGAGAGGAGAAGCTCCAGGGACACCTCAGAGCCCCTTGCAGGGCCTGAAGGGGCTCCAGGAGAGCTGGAGAGGGACTG
>NC_031769.1:488508-489554 GCF_001522545.3 Parus major
GGTTGGAGCAGCCTGGGATGGTGGGAGGTGTCCCTGCCATGGCAGGGTGTGGAATGGGATGGGTTTTAAGGTAATTTCCAACATCCCTTTGTGTTCCTGGCTGAGGTTCAGATCTGCGGCCATTGTACCTGTGGGAATTTTTAGTGCCATTTGAAGCTTAGGGAGCTCTCAGCTTTTCCAATCATCAGGAAATGGAAAGAGCCACAGAGATGTTGCCTGGCTTATCCTCAAAAAGCCATTTTTGAGTTCCATGAGCTGAGCCTGGAATTTTCTCTCCATTGGCAGGGTGAGACCAACAGAGTGATAGGAGAGCACTCCCTGAATAAGAATTCCTCCAGATCCCACTGCATCTTCACCATGTACATTGAGGTGAGAGCTCCAGCCTTGTCCCTGGGGATTGGAAGGACTTTCCAGGGATCCAGGAGCATCTTTGCAGTCTGTTTTTCCCTGTATTTCAGTTTTTCTTCCTCTCTCCCTCAGTGTCGCTCCAGAGATTACACAAATCACAAATGCCTGAAATCTAAAATCACCTTAATTGACCTGGCAGGGTCTGAGAGACTCAGCAAGACTGGGGTGAGTGATGGGAGCTCCTCAGGTTCCTTTGGGTCCCTTTGGAAAAATAGGGAGGGGAATGGAACTGAGAAGGAGCTGGAGAATTCCTGAGAGAGCTGGGAAGGGGCTGGAGAATTCCTGAGGGAGCTGGGAAAGGGCTGGAGAATTCCTGAGGGAGATGGGAAAGGGATGGAGAATTCCTGAGGGAGCTGGGAAGGGGCTGGGGAATTCGTGAGGGAGCTGGGAAGGGGCTGGAGAATTCGTGAGGGAGCTGGGAAGGAGATGGAGAATTCCTGAGGGAGATGGGAAGGGGCTCAGCCTGGAGCAAAGGAGGCTCAGGGGGTATTTCTGTCCCTGCCAGGAGGGGACAGCTGGGGGGTCGGGAATAGGGACAGGAGGGAACAGCTTCAGGGGGAGGTTCAAGTTGGAAATTGGGAAAATTCCCTCCTGGAATGGGCTGTCCAGGCCTGGCCCAGCTGCCCAGGGCAGGGGTG
>NC_031769.1:489669-491296 GCF_001522545.3 Parus major
AGTCCCCATCCCTGTTAGGATGTGACATCCCTGTGGATGTGGCATTTGGGGACAAGGTCAGGGCTCAGCAGAGCTCAGGGATGGTTTGGCTCAAGAGTCCCAACCTCAACAATTCCCCCATTCCACACCATTCTGCACTGCTCAGAATCCAAACCCCATCAGCCCCACAGAGAATAAGGAACCCTTCCTGTCCTGCTGGGTGACCAGAACTGTTTCCTGTTGCTCTCCCTTGCAGTCTGAGGGCCAGGTCCGGGTGGAGGCCTCCTACATCAACAAATCCCTGTCCTTCCTGGAGCAGCTCATCATCGCCCTGGCCGATCCCAAGCGTGAGCACATCCCCTTCCGGCAGAGCAAACTCACCCACGTCCTCAAGGACTCGCTGGGTAAGGGCTGCCACTTCCAGCAGCTCCTGCTAAAGGGATGCACAGATGGGCACAGAGAGTCCTAAGGGTGATATTTATCATGGAATCATGGAATGGTTTGGGTTGGGAGGGACCTTGAGGATCATCTGTTCCTCCCCTGTCATGGGCAGGGACACCTCCCACCATCCCAGGCTGATCCAAGTGTCCAACCTGGGACACTTCCAGGGATCCAGGGGCATCCTGAAAAGGAAAAAATAATCTTTACAAACCCCTGCAACTGGGAGTTTTTATTCCCATTCTCTTCCTGCATCCTCATTCCACCAGACACAAATTTCACCTTTTTCTGTGCCCTTTGGAGGGACAGTTACACTCTGGTGTGTCCTTTGTGCTTTTTTCAACTCAACCAAGCCTTAGGTGGGATATTGGGAAGGAATTCCTGGCTGGAATGGTGAGGAGGGGCTGGGATGGAATTCCCAGAGGAGCTGTGGGTGTTCCCTGGAAGTGTCCAAGGTTGGACAGGGCTTGGAGCAGCCTGGGACAGTGAGAGGTGTGGATAGGGGTGGGATGGATGATCACTAAAGTCCCTTTCACCCCAAACCATTCTGGGATTCCTCTGCTCTCTTTTAATCAGCACAGAATAAAACACACTGCAGAAAAGGAAACAACAACAAAAAAAATCACCCAAAATTTTATTATTTGCTTTATTTTTATTATAATTTATTTTTTTTCCAGGGGAAAAAATAAAATAAATTAAAAAAATAAAGTTAAATAAATTTATTTATTTTTGCAGGGGGAAACTGCAACACTGTGCTGGTGACAAACATCTATGGGGAAGCTGAGCATGTGGAAGAGACTGTGAGTTGGAGGAATTCCTGCAGAATCCAGACCTTGTTCCTGCTTCCTTCAAGGAGCAGCCTCTGGAGGGTTTGGACAGGGAAACCTGACCAATTAATCCCAAACTAAAAAAGCTCATCCTATCCCAAAACCAGACTCCTGTCAGATGAGAACCTGAAGCAGAGCAGGCAGGAGCTGCTCCGATTTAATATCTCACTGGAGAGATTATTATTATTATTATTATTATTAGTAGTAGTAGCATTATTATTATTATTAGTATTATTATTTTCATTATAATATAATATAATATATATTATAACATTATATATAATTATATAATTATTATATATATTATATATAATATAGAATATATATTGTATAATCTATATAACATAATATATGTAAAATATAAATATTATATAACATATTAT
>NC_031769.1:491698-498045 GCF_001522545.3 Parus major
ATTTATTATATATTATAATATATAATATATTAATTACTGTTATTATTATGATAATATTATTAATTAATATATAAGTAATGATTATTGGTAATAATAACATTTTCTATTATCTATTATCTATTATCTATTATCTATTATCTATTATCTATTATCTAATATTATTAATTAATATAATAATTATTATTATTTTTATTGTCACTATTAATATTATTTCCTGTGTTTCCATGGGTCATCACCTCCTGGAATCCCGGGAATTGCTCCAGTTCCAGCCGAGCTGATCTGGCTGGAGCAGGAACCAGGAGGAACCTCCCAGAAATTGCTTTTTTTAACCTTTAAATGATAAAATGTGTGAAATTCCCCCCTGGTTGAGCCAGATCCAGAGCAAACAGGAAGGAATCCCCTGGAACAATTGACAGATTTTATATTTCTCTGCTCTTGGATCTGATGGAATTAAGTAGAAAGATCAGGAAAATGCTGCCAATATTTGATTTTCTGCAAACCTTGTTTTTCCAGCTGTCCTCCCTGCGTTTTGCCACCAGGATGAACTGGGTGACAGCAGAGCCTGTCCCCAACGAGCCCTTTTACCGTGAGGTACGGACAGGAGGGGCCTGGAGGAAGGGGATTAGTATTAATAATATTAATTAGCATTAATATGCAGGATAATAACCTGAAAATCCAGAGGAAAATGAGGCAGTTTAATCAATGAACCTTCCTCAGCCAGGCTGACACCGCTGATTTTGGGTGGGTGATCAAATGGATCCATCTGAACCTTTTTTATAGGTTTTTTATTACAGTTTTTTATTACATTATTATTATTTTTATAATAAAAATTATTATTTTTCTTTCCTGGTCTAAGGCACAACCATGCAGGTGGTCACATCTTCCTGGGAGTTCTTTCTCCTGCATATCCCACATTTTTTCTGATGAGATTCAGCTCTCAACAGAGAGATTTTCTGGTGAATTATTCCCCTGACATGCAGGGAAATCATCTCAAATTCTCCTGCAGCTTTATCCCTGTTGCTGCTGGTAACAGAACAGCTTCTCCACAATTAGAAAACTTGGTTAATTAAGGAAATCATTGAAAGGAAGGATGTTAGAGTGCACTTTCAGCTTGAAAACCAAACTGGGAGAGCTGAAACTGGAAGGGAACTTTGTGCTTTGGTGCTCCCGAGGTCCCTTCAGAGCAGCTCAGTGTCCACTTCCCCCTGAATCCCAAGATTTTTGTGCTCACCTATTTGGAAACACATTTGAAATAGTGAATCCTTGAAGATATTCCATGTTAGGGAGAAATTCAGTCCAATCCAGCACAGGAAAATCTCTCCTTTGTCCCAGTTACTGTCAGAGCTGCTGAGTTCAGGGCAGAGGTGAGCCCTGCACAATGCTTGGCTTCCAGGATAACATCCCAGAGCCAGGAATTTGATGGTCCCTGCAATTCCAGAGCAGGAAATCATCCCATTAAAAAGCAGTGGCCCTCCTTTGATGGCTCAGGCAGGCTCTGCAGGCAGAAACTCTGCAGGGAGCTAATCAAAGGAAAATCAAACTGATTTCCAGCCCCACTAATTCCCTGCTGCAGGCCCTGAGGGAGCTGGGATCCAGCTGGGATATTCTCCAGCAGCCAATCTCTTGCTGCTTTTAGCAGGTTTTTTATTCCCAGTATAATTTAGTCATTTGCTCATCCTTTTTTTTCGCCCTGTTAGGCATCAGTGAAGGCTCTGGAGGAGGAGATCCATCTCTTGAAGCAAGAGCTGATCATGCAGGACAGCTTGGTGAGGAGCAGTGAACTCATTGTCCAGCGGGGTTGTGTCCTTCCCTCTGCTCCCAGCACCATCCTCTGGGGCTTGGGGAAACCTCTGGAGGTCCCACACAGAGGGATTGTGTTGGAATTTCAATCTCTGGCCACCAGAGATGGGGTTTGGGGTTTTTTTCCCAGACTCTTGAAGCTCTTGTGTTGGTTGATCCCAAATCCCATCTCCTGCCAAGTCAGGTGGTGAGAATCCTGAGCAGAAATGGGCACAGCAATTCCAGGTGTTTGCCAGACCAATGGAATCACAGAATTCCAGAATGGTTTGGGTTGGAAGGGACCTTAAATCTCATCCCATTCCATCCCCTGTCACCTCCCATCATTGTCCCAGGCTGCTCCAAGCCCATTCCAACCTGGCTTTGGGAACTTGCAGGGATCCAGGGACAGCCACAGCTGCTCTGGGCACCCTGTGCCACTCTCACAGCCAAAAATTCCTTCCTCAAATCCAGCCTGAATCTCCTCTCTTTTAGTTTAAAGCCATCACTCCTGTCCCACCACGACAGGACCTGCCCAAAGCTCTGTCCCCTTCGCTCTCAAAGGCTCCCTCAGCTCTTTGTAACTCCCTGATTCTCAGTTTTCCATCTTTCCTTTCAGGCAAATCGTTCCTTCATGAGTTACAACCCCCTGACCACATCCCAGAGAGCAGAAATCAGATCCCAAGTCCAGAAATACCTCAGAGGAGTCATTGAGGAAATCAGTGTAAGCAGTGAAAAAAAGAACTTAAATCCTGGTTCCATCCCCTTTTCCTCCAGGAGAGGAGCAATGAAAATGTCTTTTGAAGTGGCTTCTTTTCATCCCAAACCCACTACAGGATTGTAATTGGATTTCTTTTTGCACATTTTGCATGTTTTCATTCCAGTTTTGCTGGTTTGGAGGCTCCAGGAGACTTTTCCTTAATCTCAAAACCCTTTAAAACTGATTTATTTGGAACTCCTTTATATAATTAATACCAAAATTGATGGCTTTGTACCTCTCATCCTCAGATTGTGAACGTCAGGCAGATCCAGGAGGTGTTTAGGCAGTTCAAAGTGATTGTAAGGTAAGTTCAGAGATTCCAGACTGGTTTGGGTTGGGAAGAACCTTGAGGATCATCCCATTCCATCCCATTCCATCCCATTCCATCCCATTCCATCCCATTCCATCCCATTCCATCCCATTCCATCCCATTCCATGGGCAGGGACACCTCCCACCATCCCAGGCTGCTCCAAGCCCCCTCCAACCTGGATTAAAGGTTCAGACAAGGGGATGGGACTGAGCAGAGTTAATGTGGTTTGATGTGGATCATTCAAAGGTCCTGGACAATATTAAAATAACCACCAAAAAGCTTTAATATTAAAGATCCCAAAAGGAAAGTCAGGGAAAAGGAGAGGAAGAGACGTGGGATGGGTGTTGAGGGATAAAACAAGAGGTAAAAGGGGTTTTTCTTTGGGAATCTGGCTTTGGCAGGGATTTGGTGGGAAAGGAGTCCTGAAGGGCTGGTTTTTCCTCAGCCAACAGGAGGAAGAGGTGGAGTGCAGGCTCTGGAACAAGTACGGGCTGGGACGCAAAGACAGCGCTGCCGGGTCTGAGTCCAGCTCGGATCTGCGTTTGGAGGAGGCTCAGGAGCAGCAGCAGGAGCAGGAGGACATGGTAATTCCTGGGGCTCCACCTGGCCCAGAATCCACCCCAGATCCGGCTCCTCTGCTGCCAAAATGGGAATTGTATAAAGCAGATTTTCCCTGTTGAAATCAAGCTCAGGAATGTCAGTGGGGTGACTTGGTTACAAAGTCCAGAGCAGAGATGCACCAGGAACAAGGAGGAATTCCTGGATGCAGAGGGATTCATTGGGGCCTTTATCTGCACAGAAGAATTTATGAAATGGGAATTGGAATCCCAGAAAAGTTTGGGTTGAAAGGAGCATGAAAGATCATCCCATTCTATGGGCAGGGACACCTCCTGCTATTCCAGGTTGCTCCAAACCAAATCCAACCTGGTCTTCCACACTTCCAGGGACCAGGGGCAGCCACAGCTGCTCTGGGGATTCCATCCCAGGGCCTCTCCACCCTTCCAGCCAGGAACTGCTTCCCAAAATCCCATTTTCACAGTGTCCCCTCCCCTGGTCCTGTACAATCTCCAAAGTGACCTGTCTGTCCTTGGCTTGGAGAAGGTGAGCTCCTTCCTCTGCTGAGATCCCTCTTTTTAATCCTGATAATTTCTGGAGCTGAGTGTATAAATCCCTGACCTAATCCATAAATCCTCCTGTGGGCTCTCCCAGAGTTTTTAATTCCCCCACTGGGTTGTTCCAGGGAATGGAGGAGCTGCTGGCCTGTGCAGCTTCCATGGTGTGCACAAATGGATTGCTCCTTTCTGTTCCCAGGAAACTGCTGCTGGTAAGGAAGAGGATTTGGAGCAGGAGGAGGATGAAGAGACTCCTGAGGCTGGAAGTCCTCCTACATCCCCCATTCCTGGTGGGAAGAAGGAAGCTGAGGAGGGTGATGAGTGAGTTAAACCTCTCCTTTACCTCTGATAATGGTGGAATCACAAAATCGTCAACATTGGAAAAGCCCTTTAAGGTCATTGTGTCCAGCCATCCCCCAGCACTGCCAAGGCCACCCCTGACTGTGTCCCCAAGTGCCACATCCACAGGGATTTTAAATCCCTCCAGCCCTGGGCAGCCTTTTTAGGGAAGGGATTTTCCCAATATCCAACTGAGCCTCCCCTGGCCCAGCCTGGGGCTGTTTCCCCTTGTCCTGTCCAGGCTCCCTGGCTCCTCCTGACCCCTCAGGGCCTTTCCCAGTTCCACCCCAATCCTTGTGGTGTCCCAAGTGCAGGATCCAGCACTTCCAAGCTCTGGTCAGGCAGGAATGTGCAGCCCATGGAGGAGGGAACTGGGGAGGGAAGGGGGAACCAGCCAGTCCTGAGCAGAGGAAGAACCTTCAGTTCCCAGAAGCAAATCCCTGCTTGGTTCCTCCCTGACATTTCCCCAAAGTCTCGTGGAGGGAGCAGAGGAATCACCAAGGCTTTTGGTGACCCCTGGGCTCTCTGGTTTTAGGGAGACTCCTCTGCCTCTGGTGCAAATCACACTCTCCTGGTCACACCATTCCTTAGGAAGAAATCCCCTGGGAAGCTGGGGAAGGGCTGGGATGGAATTCCCAAAGCAGCTGGGGCTGCTCCTGGATCCCTGGCAGTGCCCAAGGCCGGGCTGGATTTGTTTTGGAGCAGCCTGGGACAGTGACAGAGGTGTCCCTGCCATGGCAGGGGTGGCACTGGATGGGTTTTCAGGCCCTTTCCAACTGAAACCATTCCATGATTCCATGAGGATTCTATTCCCTGCAGCTGAAGCTGGAGGGATTAGGAAAAGCAGGGAGCCAGGCTTGGTTTAAATGTGGGGTTGGATCAAATCCTTGGAGATTCCTTTTGGAAAGGGCTGGCCTTTGTCCAGGTGTGCCCAAAGCTGGGCAGGGTGGGATTTGTGTCCTTGAGATCCTTCCCAAGAGAGCTCATCCAGCCTGGCCTGTGTTCCACATTATCCAGGGCCTTTCCTCCACGCTGAGAATTAAGGATTTGTGTGAACAAGGCTGATTTTATTCCTTGTCAGCGGATATTTCCCTGGAAACTTTGGTTTTTAGCTCAGTTTTTAACTCAGCAAAGCCAAACCCTCGGCATGTTTTACTTCCAGATCCCTCTGGTGAAGAAAATAATGAATCTGGTTCGTCTTTTCCCCCCTGTCAGGAAGGAAAGAAGTGGGAGCCCTCCCTCTGAGGCAAGTCAGGATGATTCCCCACTGTCCAAAAGCCCCACCAAGGATCTGGATGAGGAAGAGGAAGGAAGTGATCAGGAAAGTGATGAAGAGGCCTCAGTCCCACCTTCAGTGCAGGATTCCCAGCTCAGGTAGATTTTCCCTGTGAGGGAGTAAATCCCCTTTTCCAGAGGGTGCTGTACACTGGAACAGTTGGATTGTGTTCCCTGAGTACAACTCCAAGGCAAAGGGGAGAGATCTGGAAATCTCCAGGGAATCCAGGACAGGAATGGTGGTGGGAACACCCTGAGCTCCAAATGTTGCTGCTGGTGGTCTTGAATATTTCAAAACTTCAATTAATTTAATGTCTTTAATTTTATGTAATTTAAATTAATTTAATTCCTTGATCTCTGAAGATGGCAGCATCCCTTTGGTAAGTGGGAAAACTGCAGGGACACTTCACATCCAGCCAGAAATCCCCACACTCCTGGAAATGGATCAATAGAATGATGGAATTCCAGCCTGGCTTGGGTTGGGAGGGAATTTAGGGATCATCACATTCCAACGCCTGCCATGGCAGGGACACTCCCACCATCCCAGGCTGCTCCAACCCCTGTCCAGCCCGGCCTTGGGTACTTCCAGGGATCCAGGGACAGCCACAGCTGCTCTGGGAATTCCATCCCAAACAGGAATTCCATCCCATCCAGGAATTCCCAATTCCCAATATCCCATCCAAGCAGTGGGAGCCATTCCCTGTGTCCTGTCCCTCCATCCCTTGTCCCCAGTCCCTCTCCAGCTCTCCTGGAGCCCCTTCAGGCCCTGCAAGG
>NC_031769.1:498227-506152 GCF_001522545.3 Parus major
TTGTGCAGAGGGGCAGAATTCCCCATTTCCTGCTGCCCACGCTGGGACCAGCCCAGGTTGTCCTTTCTGCCTTCCAGCAGAGCAGTAAAGCTGCTGCAGAATTCCCTCCTGGAGCTGCTCCCTGTGTTTCCATTCCCTCCAGGGCCTCTCCAGGGGATTTGTGTCCCTCAGCATTCCCAGGGCTGGCAGGACAGGCGGCTGCAGCTGCACAGGCACATCCCAGAGCCCTTCCAGCAGCTCAGAGCAGCCTCTGGGAGCTGCAGCCGTGGCTCCTTGCCCAGGGGCTGTTGTTTACAGCCCTGTGCCAGGATTTGGCACGGGAATGCTGCCACACAGCCCTGGAGGAGCTGGAAAATGCCCTTAAGAGGTCACTCAGGGAAGGCAGGAGCTGCAGTTTGGAGTGAGGAATGTGCACCTGTGTTGGAGCGAGATGAGCTTTAAGGTCCCTTCCAACCCAAATCATTCCATGGTTTTCTGTTCCTGCTTTCTGCTCCCAAATCCATCCTGCTCTCCAGGAATATCCACAGCACAGAGCAGCATCTGTGGGCTGTGAGATTCTCCCTTTTTTTTTTTTTCTTGCCTGGAGTGGCTCCTGTTGGAATGACAGCAGGTGTTCACAGGGACACGCTGGCATCAAAGCCAATCCACAGAAAAGTCGGGAATGGCACTTGGAATTCCCACCTGGGACACAGGCAGGACTTCCAGGGCATGGCAGCAATGTTGTGGAGCTGACCTGCTCTTGGAGCTGTGGGGTTTGGCTCCAGAGGAGACTGCTCCGTGCTGGGAATGCAGCCTGGGAAGAGCAAAGGCATTTGTTTAACAATAGGGAGGAACAATATCCATTATTTTTGTGGAAATTCAACCCATGAAAGCCAGGCTTTCCAGGGAATTCTCAGTTCTGAGGCATCTCCTGAGGAATATGGTGTCTGTGTCAAGAACTTTGTTCTGGGGGTAGCCTGGGGCACAGCGGGTGTTGGGGTTGGCATGGGAACGTCCAAGTCTGGGCTCCTCCTGACAGGAGAGACCTGGAGGGGCTGGAGTGAGTCCAGGAAAGGGAACGGAGCTGGGAATGGGCTGGAGAATTCCTGAGGGAGCTGGGAAGGGGCTCAGCCTGGAGCAAAGGAGGCTCAGGGGAATTTCTGGCTCTGCACAAGTCCCTGGCAGGAGGGGACAGCCAGGGGGGGTCAGGCTCTGCTCCCAGGGAACAGGGACAGGAGGGAATGGCTTCAGGGGGAGGTTCAAGTTGGAAATTGGGATTATTCCCTCCTGGAATGGGCTGTCCAGGCCTGGCCCAGCTGCCCAGGGCAGGGGTGGAGTCCCCATCCCTGTTAGGATGTGACATCCCTGTGGATGTGGCATTTGGGGACGATGTCAGGGCTGTTCTTGGCAGAACTCAGGGTTGGTTGGGCTCGATGATCCAACCTGAACCATTCCAGAATTCCAGGCTGCAGGGCAGGACAGGCTGACCTCCTGTGTCCACATCTGGTTTCAGGTCCCCTCTACCCAAGCAGGAAGCGTTTGAGATGTTTAAGAAGGAGGCTGGCCGGGAGATCCACCGGATCTTCAGGGAGAACAAGAGGCTCCTCATCTCCCGCAAGAAGAGAAGCCATTCCGTGGTCCAGAGGATCAAACGCATCAAGCAGCAGATGGAGGCGATCAAGGAGGCTCTGGAGGCTCAGAAGAGGAAGAGGAGGCAGGAGGGTGAGGAGGCAGCAGGGGACAGAGGGATGGAGCTCTGGGCTCCCAGCAGTTCTGGGTGGTCAGAGAACCATGGGATGGTTTGGGATTGGAAGGGATGTTAAGGATCGTCCCACTCCACCTCTGCCATGGGCAGGGACACCTCCCACTGTTGTCCCAAACCAAATCCAACCTGGTCTTGGATAAATTAGACAGTAATTTCTGTCATGGTGTTTAAAAGGCTTGATTTTACTCAGATGTCCAGAGATGCTGCCCTGAAAATTAAACTTTCTGATCTTGTTTTCATCGTTTTTAGCCACTTTCCCAGGAAAGTAACTATAAACATAGATGTTTATACATTCTTTTTAAGAAACATCTTTTAATGGACATTTCACATGGCCAGAGTGATTGGGAAGGTAGTAACCTAGCTATCCAACCCCTGGTCATTGTCAAAAATCTATAAATACCAGAGTTAGAAAAATAAAAGTACATTTTTCCCTATCATACATTAAACCGTGTCCATGTGAATCATTCCGTGTCCTATAGCGACACAGACATTTAATTCCAGAATTCCCATTATCCTTGGACACTTCCAGGGACCCAGGGGCAGCCACAACTTCTCTGTGCCTCCCATTTCAACAATCCCAGGGATTTTTCCCCTGGGAGCCAAGTCAGACCCTCCATCAGAGCTCTCCACCCTCACCAGAACCTTTTCCTTTTCCCCCTCTCCAGGAGAATACACGGATGAGGACGGACAGGTGATCATCGATGAGAAGGAGTTTTCCCTCATCCTGAAGCTGAAGGAGCTGAAGGAGAAGCACAGGGCTGCCTTCACTGAGCTGAGGAACCTGAAGGCAGAGATCCAGTATGGTCAGCAGCTCTTGGATAAGTGTCGGAAAAGGCTCATCTCAGGTACGGAGCACCAGGGCCCAGCAGGCTCCAGCTCAGCTGGGATAAATCCAGACTGGAGCACTCCCAAACTCCATGGAATCCCAGGATGGTTTGGGTTGTCCAGCTTCAAATCATCTTATCCAGTTCCAATCCCCTCCCACTGTCCCAGGCTGCTCCAAACCCCATTGTCCAACCTTGGGCACTTCCAGGGATCCAGGGGCAGCCACAGCTGCTCTGGGAATTCCATCCCAGCCAGGAATTCCTTCCCAATATCCCATCTCTCCCCTCCCTCTGGCAGTGGAAGCTGCTCCCCATGTCCTGTCCCTCCAAATTACCTCTTAAAATTTTAAATTACCTTTTATTTACCAAAATTTTAATTTACCTTTAAATTACCAAATGACCTTTTACCAATTACAAATTGTCCTGTCCTTGCCAAATTACCATTCTCTGTTGTCCCTTTTCCTGTTGCCTTCCAGACTGGATTTTATCTGTTTCAGGTGGGGTTTTCTGACCTAACCTGGAATTCCTGCAGCTCCTCTCTCCCAGATAATGTCCCTCCACTCCTTGGTGCCCCCCTTACACGGGGGAAAAGCCTCCCACAAGGAATTTTACACTGCTGGCCCCAGATCTCATCCCAGATTTTATTAAATAGAGGTGGTGGTTAAGGAATTGCCCTGGGATAGGACTTTGCCTCTGGATTCCCAACATTTCCTCTGTCCCTATGTGATTTCCAGGTTCCAGAGTTGCATCCTTAGCAGGAAAAAGAGCTTTTCCTGGGAAATTCCTGCAAATTCCTGCTGGGCTCCACCTTGAAATCTGTGGATTCCAGCTGCCCCTGCTGTATCCCTGGGTTTGCCTGTCCCTGTAGGAATTGCAGAATCCCAAAGATCTGGATGCTGTGCACATGGCAGCATTTCCCAGGGGACAGCTTGGATCCATCCCACGCTGGAAGAAGTGGGATAATCATTCCCATCATTCCAGGGATGGGCAGGACGGTCACAGCTGTGCCCGCTGGAGCCGGGTTTGGCCTTTTTGGGCTCTCCAGATGTTTGTTCAAACATCCAGGACTCACCCAGAGCAGGAGCAGGGAAATGCCCAGGATTAATAAGGACATAATTCCCACCTGCTGTGTGTTCTCACTGCCTATTATGGGATGGCAGGCGGCTGTGCTGGAGTGCGTGGGATTGAAATCCGAGCCCTGCTTCCAAAGGGATTCTGGGGGCTGCAGGAGCCTTCTCATGGCCAGGGATTGTCCCCAGAGCTGGCCACCACCTCCAACAGCCTCCTTCATTAAACAACAACAACAAAAAAATCACTTTTCCAATTGTTTAAACTCCAAATTCTGGAGTTCTGAGTTCCTGTCTGCGATCCCACCTGATCCACAGGGAGAACCAATCCGTGCTGTCATTAATTACAGCCATTAATTGCCCCTCTTTGCTTCCCAGAGTTTGAGATCTGGTACAACGAATCCTTCCTTATCCCTGAACATGTGAGGGAAGCTCTGAAGCCTGGTGGGAACATCACACCTGGGATGATTCCCATCAACAGAGTCACGTGCCTGGTGAGTTATCCCGGAGTTCTGCTGATGTCTGGGGAGGTGAGGGAATGAGGAAGCCTGTGGAAGGAGGAGGAAGAGGAGGAGGAGAAAAAGAAGAGAAGGAGGCACAAAGGGAATATCTGGAGCCACATCCTGCTGTCACATTCCCTGCACTGTTCAGAGGCTAAATCAGGACAGTGCCTGAAGCTCCTGGGCTCTGTGGAATATCAGGAGCTGGGCAAAGTGCCTGGGGGTGCAGGGAAGTTTGGGAGCCTGATTCCTGGGGGATCCCAGGTTTGCAGCCAAACTCTTGTGGTCAGTACCAGTCCTGTGGCAGGAGCCACCACGGGCTCTTTGCTCATCCTGAAAAGCACATTTCTGTTCAACTCCCCGTTCCCCAGGATTCCAGGTGGGACCAGAAGGGGGAATTCTGCCCCTCTGAGGTGATTCCCCACTGGCAGAGCTGCCCCAAGCCCTGGATCCAACAGCACAGGAGGGACCTGGAGCTGCCAGAGAGATCCAGAGGAGGCCCCAGAGCTGCTCCAGGGCTGGAGCCCCTCTGGAGCCAGGCTGGGAGAGCTGGGAATGTTCATTTTTCCTGTGGGAAAATCCCAACCCTTGCAGGTTTCTGCCCAAAGCCCTGCCCAGAGCTGCTCCTCCGAGGTGTGCACAGGGGAACCTCTCACTTCCAGTTTCCCTGGCTGAGCTGGTGCTGGGTGCAGCAAACAGGATCCTTGTCCCAGGTCTCCAGGAGTGTGGTTTGCACCTGGAATGGGAATTCTCTTCCCTGGCAGGGTGAAGATGAGCAGGACAAGTTTGAGCGGATGCAGGGGACGGTGCTGCCGGACTGCCCGCGCTCTGTGTCCTTCTACAGGGCCAGGATGAACATGGACCAAAAGGTAACCCCAGCTGGGCCCTGGGAGAATCCCAGGATGGATTGGGATCATCCAGTGACTGTCCCAGGCTGCTCCAAGCCAGAACAAATTCACCCAGAGAGAGCTGGGAATGTTCAGCCTGGAGAAGGCTCCAGAGACCCCAGAGACTTCCCAGGCCCTGAAGAGCTGGAGAGGGGCAAGGGATGGAGGGACAGGACACAGGGAATGGCTCCCACTGCTTGGATGGGATATTGGGAAGGAATTCCTGGCTGGGATGGAATTCCCAGAGCAGCTGGGGCTGCCCCTGGATCCCTGGCAGTGCCCAAGGCCGGGCTGGAGCAGCCTGGGACAGCGGGAGGTGTACCTGCCATGGCAGGGGGTGGATCAGGATGATCCTGAAGGTCCCTTCCAACTGAAATCATTCTGGGATTCCATGAAAACATCTCAAACACAGCTTTTTGGGGCTCTGGAGAATTTCCTAGGGATTTCTATCCCCTCCTTGGAGCCTGCTGGGATCTGCTATCAACAGAGCAATGCTGGTGGGGTGGGGATTTTCCCAGCTTTTTCCAACAGAGTTTGGGAAGGAATTTAGTTTTTATTTTTCAGGAAAGAAGCTTTTACAGGTGAGGAGTGTTCTCTGAGAGCTGAGCTGAGCTGAGTGATCCCTTTGTGTTCCCTGTTCCCAGCAAACCTTCAACAGGTCCATGGCAGCTCTCCGGAAAATGCGCAGGAAACCCGGACTGGTCCCGGCTGCTGGGAAGAAGAAAGCCCTGTCCTTCCTGCCCATGCCATAGCCTGGATCCCAGCATTCCCAAAGGAATGCCACCTCAGGAAGTGCCTCATGTCCACATCCACCATCCATTTCTCAAAATAAACAGCGGGAAAAGCGAAGCAGCCAACCTTTGGGCAGGCAGGGAGTTTTTGGGGATCGATGCTGATGTTTGGACAGGCCGGGAGCCAGGGAGGTCCAACAGCACCAGTGGTTTTCCTGAGCCTCTGGAAAAGGCAGGGTCACGGCACAGGGGTTGCTGTGGACAAGCCAGGCTGCTCCTGATTCCCTCTTTCCTGGTGCTGCAGCTGAAGCTCTCCTGGGCTTGTTCCCATCGGAGCAACAAAGTCATGGCTTGGCCTGTTGGATCTGCCTGGAGAAGGGAATGAAACAAAGATTCATTTCTGGGGAATCACGGAATGGTTTTGGTTGGAAAAGCCCTCCAAGAACAAGTCCCACCATCCCCCAGCATTGCCAAAGCCACCCCTGACCGTGTCCCCAGGTGTCACATCCACAGGGTTCTGAAATCCCTCCAGCAATGGGGACTCCACCCCTGCCCTGGGCAGCTGGGCCAGGCCTGGAGAGCCCTTCCCAGGGGGAATATTCCCAAAATCCCACCCAAACCTCCCCTTGAGGCCCTTCCCTGTCATCCTGTCAGCAGAGCCCAACCTCTCCTGACTCCAACCTTCTTCCAGGGAATTGCAGGGAGCCAGGAGGTTCCCCCTGAGTCACCTCTGCTCCAGGATGAGCCCCTCCAGCTCCCTCCAGATGGTTTGGGAAGCTGAAAACCCCAAAGTCAACGCCCTGTGCTCCAGCGTCCTGGGGAACCTCCCGCTGCCAAAACCAGCACCAGCCACGGTGGGAGCAGCTCCCATTTGGGCATCCCAGATTTTCCATGGAAAATTGGGAAAGAGAATGAACCCGCGGTGCTCGCGGTGCTCGGTTTGCTGGAATTTGTTGGAGCTTCCCTCTGTTCCTATAACAGCACCTGGGCCCTGGAAGGGCGCTGGAGAACATCCCAGAAAACACCTTTTCCTTGAAATCATCCAATTCCAGAGGCTGAAAAAGCTGCTGGGAATTCAGGCCAGGCTGGATTTCCCAAGAAAACACTTCCAGGGGATTGGAACCAAACCTTTCTTTGTCCTTCCTTATACCCAGCCCTCCTCTGCTTCCCGCTTCATCCCTGTGGGTCCCTCCTGCCCACACCGTGCTCCCAAATCTGGGGAAATCCCAGAAATCTCAGTCTTGGAAGCTGTAAATGTGGTTTGGAAGATTCCATGTGAACAAACATCCCAGAAGCAGCTGGGTCTCCTGAAGTGCTCCAGCACCATTCCATGGAGGAGCTCTCCCACGGATTGAGAAGATGGGGAAATGACCTGTGAAAGGAAAAAAGAGGGGTTTTAGTGATTTTTAGGGCAAATGGGGCCTGGAACTGCCCCAGGGATTTGGTGCCAAGGGGTGCTGGTGTCCGGGTGTGATCTCAGGGTGTGATCCTGGTGTGGTCCTGGGGGTGATCCCAGCGAGATGCTGAGAGATCCCGGGAAGATCCTGCCCTGTTCCCTGAGCGATCCAGGTGTAGCCCCGGTGATCCCGGCAGGCCTGCAGCTGATCCGGCTGCGGCCCCGGTGATCTCCCATCTGCTCCCGGTGATTCCTGAGGATCCCAGGAGTGATCCCAAGGAGATCCTGCAGGGAAATCCCACTGAGATCGCGGGAATAGTGTGGCTGAACCTGCAGTGGCGATCGCAGGGTGAGGCTGGTGCGGTCCTGGTGATCCCGGGGAGATCCGAGGGATCCCGTGGCTGGTGCTGGCCGTGACCCAGGCGCGATCCCGGGGAGATCCTGCCGGTGCTGCGGCTGACCCGGAGGAGATGCCGGCAGTCCCGCGGCTGATCCCGCTGGGATCCCAGTGACACCCAGGCTGATTCCGCCGTGCCATCCCTGCACCGCTCCCAGGATGCTCCCAAGAAAGTCCCGGCGGTGCCGCGGCTGATCCCGCTGGGATCCCGGTGGCACCGCGGCCGATTCCGGCGCGGTCCCCGCCGTGGCCTGGGCGATCTCGGGGCTGATCCCGCTGCGTGCCGAGCGAATTCCCGGCGGAGCCGCGGCTGACCGACACGGCGGGCCCGATGCCGGCGTGGCCCGGGGCTCGGCGGCCGCTCCCGGAGGGCTCCCGG
>NC_031769.1:506302-513815 GCF_001522545.3 Parus major
GGGGCCTCCCCGGCCAGGGGGCACTTGCGGAGCCCCGCGCCCGCCCACCCACCATGGGGGATTTCTACGACCCGGAGCACCCCACGCCGGAGTAAGCGCGGGCCCTCCGCGGCCTCGGGCCCGCCGGCACCGCGCGGCCGCCGGCACCCGGGCCGCTGCCCCTTCCCCTTCCCGTTCCCCTTCCCATTCCCGTTCCTTTTGCCCCTTCTCTTTCCCTGTACCGCAGCCCTTTCCCTTCCCCTTCCCTCCGTCCTCCCGCCGGTCCGGGGTAGGCCGCGCATCCCCGGCCTTGCGTGATGGCCGCGGCCGGGGCGGGCGCGGGGAGGGCGGGCAGGGAGCGCGGGGAGGGCGGAGAGCGGGCGGCGGGAGCGGCCGCGCCGGGGCTGGCGGCTCGGCTGGGCTCGGGGGCCGTGTTCCCCTTGCCCGTGTCCCTTTCCCTGT
Source organism: Parus major (assembly GCF_001522545.3). Lineage (NCBI taxonomy): Eukaryota > Metazoa > Chordata > Aves > Passeriformes > Paridae > Parus > Parus major. The sequence goes on from NC_031769.1 coordinate 506,744, forward strand.
CCCGGCCCTGCCCGGGGGTGCGCGGGGGGAGCCGGGCGGAGCGTGCGGACGTGTCCCGGCCTCCCCGCGGGGCCATTTTTCAGTACCTTCTTGATTATTATTATTATTATTGTTATCATTAATGCTATTTTTCCTAGTTACCGAGCCTCGTCTTGCTTTTACCCCTGGGATTCTCTCCCCGCGGGCGGCCCCTGCCCTGACCCCATTTTCTGCCAGGAGGAAGGAGCCAGGGAAGGGGGAGCAGCCTAATGGCCGGGAACTCTGGTTCTCCTCTGGATGGGGAATTTCACCAAAGCCACCCCCTTGATCCCGCCAGGGCCTCCGGCTTTATCTCCTCTCTGAGAAGTCACTGTGTCCCTGCCGGGCTTCTCCCCCCCAGCCCGTTTCCCGCTGGTTCTCAACGCTATTTTTACATTTTTTAGACTTCCTTGGTGAAGGATTCAGGGGCTCCATAAACTTTGCCAGCTCTGGGGTGGAAGGAGCAGAGATCTGGCACGGAGCACCCCCGCCAGAGCGATGGCTGGATTGGAGGCAAAGCTAAAAATGGTGTTTTTTTCGAGCAGGGACAACAGAGCAAACCTTTTTTGAGTGAATTCTTCCCGTGCCCACCTGGAGCAGCTGAGGAACAGCTTCCCCTTGTTGCAGCTGAAACGGTGCCGGTGGCTGAGCCTTCTAAAATTAGTGAGGAATGGAGGATTTCATTTGGAATCCGGGTTGTGTTTTGTCTCAGGTTGGGAGTAAATCCTGGTTTACTTCAGCTTAACCCTGCTGGGATGATTCCTTCCCAGGAGACCCTCTGGGTCCAAAGGACTCTCTTGTTCACCCCAAAACTTTCAGGCTAATTCAGGTGTTTTGCCTTTGTCGTTTGGAGCGTGTGGAGGGATCTTCGTGCCCGGGATTGGTTTGGCACTTGGAATTTGGTGTCCAGAAGTGTCCAGGTTGTCTCACGTCGCTGTTTGTTGTCTAAAAATATCCAGTGGTGCCAACCTGGGCTGTTGAAAGGAGCCGGAGCGGCTCCTCTGACGACTTTTTAATGGAATTATGGATTAATTTGCGTGATTTTGGGGTTTCCTTGGGCTGGGTGTTCCGTGTTGGGACTCACAAAGTTTTTGGGAGATCTCCCGGTGTTTTTAGGGTTGTTGTTTCCCCATCCCCACCTCGAATCCTGGCGTTCCTCCGCGTCCGAGCCGCGTTGGTTTGGGATAATTGGCTGAAGGTTGTTGGGAATGTCTGAGGGTCAGTTGGGTGTTTGGGAAGAGTGGAATTCCCAGGGAACTGTGCTGGCTGTGGGGTGGTTGTGGCTTCCCCCGTTCCATACCCGCCGCGGGGTGGGATGAGGAAGGATGTGTGGGGTTGGTTTTTTGGGATGAGTTGCTTTGGTAGCTCAGAACGTTGGGATTGTGCTGCTTGGAGAGGGTTCAGAGCCTGGTGAATCCCTTCCTTTTGCTGGGAATTACTCACTGGATGGTTTGGGTGGGAAGGGGCCCTGAGGATCATCCCATGGCAGGGACACCTCCCGCTGTCCCAGGCTGCTCCAAGCCCCATCCCAGCTGGCCCTGGGCACTTCCAGGGATGAGCTGGAGCTCCAGGCTGGCCGGAGCAGGCGGATGCTGAGCCAGGAGCCAACGGCTTTCACTGGGATTTTCCTGTGGGAAAGGAACTCTGGCTCGTTTTTACCTCGTGGCTCGCTCTCCGTGTCCGCTTATCAAGCAGAGCTCGGATTCCTGGGAGCTTCGGTATCCAGCAGAACCAGGTCTCCTTGACTCTTTGGATGCTTAAATTTGGGCCAGCCCAATTCCCAGAGCTTGGAGCTGCCACCACCACGTCCACATGGAGCTTCTCCATGGAGCTGCTTAGAATCCTGGATGGTTTGGGTTGGAAAGGACCTCAAAGCTCACCCAGTGCCACCTCCCACTGTCCCAAGCCCTGTTCAGCTTGGCCTTGGACATTCCCAGGGATCTGGGGGAGCCCCAGCTGCTCTGGACAAGCTGTTCCCGATGGACACCGATGGATGTTTGTATCCTGCCCTGAGCAGCAGCCACTTCAACTGCTGTTTCCTGGGAGAACATTCCAAGATTTGCCATCCTGAGGGTGCAGGAACCTCTTGGAGCGGCGACCCCTCCGTGCTGAGACTCCAAGGATTTCTTTTCCTCGTGTCACAATGGCAGCTGCATCCATCCATCTGCTCCTGGAGAGCTCCCAGCGGGAATTCAGGTCCATTTTGGGGGAAGATGCTTTCCCAGGCTCGCTGGTGATCCCGGTGGGCCCGTGCCAGGTGCTTTGGAGGGTTGGGATTTAGGATCAGAGCGGATTCCTTCGGTTTTGATACGGATTCCGACAGTCTGGAGCTCCAGGATTTTGGCTGTGGCTGTTGCCAAGGATTTTATTTTTGATGTTCATACTGTAGAGTCTCCCAGGCTGTTCCCTGCTGGTGTCACTTTGGGACTGGCTGGTTTTTCTGGGAATCTGGATTCCGTTTTCTGCCTTTCCCTGATGGAAACCATCCCAGGGGGTCGGTTCCCTCTGCACAGGCGGATGTGCCGTGGTGGAACAGCCACCTTTGGATCCTGGAGCACCTCCTGATCCACCTGGCTGAGTTTTCCACCTGCAATTCCCTTGGAATGCTCCTCCTTTTATTAATGATGGTCCCATGATTTATTAATGACGGGCTGTGGGATGGAGAGAGGAAAGGGAAAAACTCGACTCTGGCTGCCTGAGGTTTTCCAGGGGTTTCTATCCTGGGGTTTTCCAGCTTTAATGTGTCTGGAAAGTTGGATTAGTTAAGAAAAATTCACTTTATATCTTTGGCTTTGGGATCCTGACCTGGGACATTTCCAGGAATGGGGCAGCTGGAGCTTCTCAGGGCAATTTTAAATCTGATTTCTTTGGATATTTAGAAAGGAAGAGAGGATTTATCAACACCTGTTTTTAACGGGTGTTTTTCCTTCCAGAATTGTAGAATTCCTTGAGGAAAAGTCTTGAGGACGTCCAGGTGTGGCTGTGGTTGATGGAATGTTGGTAGAATGGGTTATTTCCTTTTTCCCTGATTTTTTTACCTGACTTTTCCCATTTTTTGGAGGTAAACTTCTCTAAAAATGCTCCATCCCTGTGGCTGCACCTCTCCTGCAAAATTCAGCTTTTTGGGATTCACCCCAGAGGGAATGACTTGGAACTGGACCTAAAATTCAGGAGAATCCAAGCCAGGAGTCCAAATTTGATCCCAAAATACTGATGTGAGGAAGAGGCATCAGCCTGGATCAGGAGCCCCATTTCCATTGGATTCCCTCTGGATTGCTCCAAGATTTTCCAGCTTCCCCAGCACCTTTATAATTCCAGAATTAATCTGGAATTCCAGAATTGGAGTGGAAATCCAACAGGAAAAAATTCCAGAGCCTGGTTCTTGGTGTTTTCTTGAGCTTTGCCTGCTCCTGGTGCCTCGTGCTTGCCTGCACAACATTCCCAGCTTGGAATTTTATGGGAAATTTCTGGTGTAAAGGAGCATGGAAGGGATTTATTCTCTCCTGTGGAATTGAGAGCAATTCCCAAGGTGTCCCTGCTCCTGCTGGGCAAAATCCCAGGATATTAAACTTCAGCTATAATTGGGTAAGAAAGAAATCCTTGGAGAATTTAGACTTATTTCTATTTATTTCTTTCTATTTATTTCTTTCTATTTATTTCTATTTATTTCTTTTTATTCCTATTTATTTATTTCTATTTACATCTATTTATTTCTATTTTTCTCTGTATTTATTTCAATTTATTTCAATTTATTACAGTTTATTTTGACTTCTTTCTATTTTTCTCTATTTTTCTCTATTTATTTTGATTTGTTTCCATTTATTTCGATGTATTGATATTTATTTCTATTTATTGCTATTTATTTTGATTGCTTTCTATTGCTTTTGATTTATTTCTATTTATTTCAATTTATTTTCATTTATTTCCATTTATTTCTATGAATTGATATTTATAACAATTTATTTCTATTTATTTTGATTTCTCTCTGTTTCTTTTGATTTAATTCTATTTATTTCTATGTATTTCTATTTATTTCTATTTATTTCCATTTATTTCAATTTCTATGTATTTCTATGTATTTCTATGTATTTCAATGTATTTCAATTTATTTCTATTTATTTCTATTTATTTCTATTTATTTTTATTTATTTCCACTTATTTCCATTTATTTCCATTTATTTCAATTTATTTCTATTTATTTCCATTTATTTCTACTTATTTCTATTAATTTCTATTTATTTCCATTTATTTCAATTTATTTCTATTTATTTCTATTTATTTCCACTTATTTCCATTTATTTCTTTATCCCATTGATACATTTGGGAAGAGTTTGGGTTCAGAATTTGGGGCTTTGCTGAATTTTGGGAATATTTGGCGTTGCACTAAAATTCCATGGTTTTACCTCAAAATCTCGGGATGGAGAGAACAGGGATGGCTCCTTTTTTTTTTTAGGGATGTTGGGAACTTCCCAAAGAGAGAATTCCTTGTTTTCCAGGGATTTTGGGAGACAAAGGGGGGTGATGTCATTCAGGCTCCAGAAGATCCAGCTTGGAATTCGCTGCCTCATTCCAGGAAAATTCCCGGTTTTCCTGGGAAAGCAGCAAGTGCTGGATCCTGGATCCATTCCCAAATCCTTCCCCTCTGAGGGAGGAGCTTTGCTGCTCCAGGAGTTTTTTCCCTGATTTTCAGCACAAATCCCAAATTTTTTGCTCAGCTCAGGTGGAGTCGCAGGACCTCTGCTCCAGGTGCTGGGAGTGAATCCTGATCCTTGGGAATGGATCCCAATCCTTGGGAATGGATCCTGATCCTTGGGAATGGATCCTGATCCTTGGGAATGGATCCTGATCCTTGGGAATGGATCCCAGTCCTTGGGAATGGATCCTGATCCTTGGGAGTGAATCCTGATCCTTGGGAATGGATCCCAATCCTTGGGAGTGAATCCTGATCCTTGGGAATGGATCCCAATCCTTGGGAATGGATCCCAGTCCTTGGGAATGGATCCAAATCCTTGGGAATGGATCCTGATCCTTGGGAATGGATCCCAATCCTTGGGAATGGATCCAAATCCTTGGGAATGGATCCCAATCCTTGGGAGTGGATCCCAATCCTTGGGAATGGATCCCAATCCTTGGGAATGGATCCTGATCTTTAGGAGTGAATCCCAGTCCTTGGGAGTGAATCCCAATCCTTGGGAGTGAATCCCAGTCCTTGGGAATGGATCCTGATCTTTAGGAGTGAATCCCAGTCCTTGGGAATGGATCCCAGTCCTTGGGAATGGATCCAAATCCTTGGGAATGGATCCCGATCCTTGGGAATGGATCCAAATCCTTGGGAGTGAATCACAATCCTTGGGACTGAATCCTGATCCTTGGGAGTGAATCCTGATCCTTGGGAGTGGATCCCAATCCTTGGGAGTGAATCCCAATCCTTGGGAATGGATCCTGATCTTTAGGAGTGAATCCCAGTCCTTGGGAATGGATCCAAATCCTTGGGAGTGAATCCCAGTCCTTGGGAATGAATCCCTGTCTCAGTCCCTGGTAGCAACAATTGTAAGTAAATTTTGATTTTCCTGATTATTTTTCCTAATTATTGAGATTTTCCTGATTATTTTTCCTAATTATTGGGATTTTCCTGATTATTATTATTATTATTCTTTTAAAATTCCTGAATTCCTCAAGTTTTCAGCTTCCAGAACTTCCTCCCCAAATCCTTTTCCTGCTGAAATCTATTTTAACTTAAATGGAGGAATTTACAAAGAGCAACTTAAAAAAGGAGGAAATTTCTCCGGGCACAGATAATTTTGGGATTTGAGCAAAATGATTAAAAATTGGTAAAAATTGGCAAAAATTCCCTTCTATTCCCACTAATTCCTAAATTTTCAGTCCTGGAAGTGGCTTGGTGCTGGTGGGGGAAATGTTTTGGTGGTGGAATTGAGCCTGAGCTTTAAGTCAAGCCTAACTTTGGATTTAGGACGGTTTTAATTTGAATTAGGAATAGTTAACGAGGGGGGGAAAATCCGGAGTGAAAGGATATCCTTGGCTGCTCTGTGGCCAAAATTTCCATGGAATTTTAGATTTAATGTGGATTTGGGGGTTTCTTTGGACAGCTGGGTTTTTGTGTGGATTTTGGGCTGGAATTCCCGCCTGTCCATCCCTCCTGTGCTATTCCAGAGGGGGAAATCCATGGGAATCATCCTGGAGGTGCTGCCCCGTGTGTGGATCCTCCTCATCCCTGGAGGGATTCAGGATGTTCCAGAATTTGGGAATTTCAGGCAGTTCCAGTTCTCTTTTCCCTGTGAGATTTTTCCTTGGATTGCTCCAAGGAAGGATTTGAGGCAGGGATTACATCCTGTGATAAATTCCATGGATTTATGGGAAGTGCTGCTGGAATCTCCTTCCCTGCTCCCAGAGGAGGAGGAGGAGGAGGAGGAGGGAAAAGTTTTCCAAGAGCTTTAAATTCCGGTGGGGATTTTGTGCCTCTATTTTCTTGATTCCTTTATTGGATTTCCAGTGGAATTTTTTGATTCCTGCCAGGATTTGAGGTGGAATTTCTTGATTCCTGCCAGGATTTCAGGTGGAATTTCTTGATTCCTGTCAGGATTTCAGGAGGAATTTTTTGATTCTTGTCAGGATTTCAGGAGGAATTTCTCCCTTGATTCCTTTATTGGATTTCAGGTGGAATTTTTTGATTCCTATCAGGATTTCAGGTGGAATTTTCCTTTGATTCCTGTCAGGATTTCAGGTGGAATTTCTTGATTTGTGTCAGGATTTCAGATGGAATTTTTTGATTCCTGTCAAGATTTCAGGTGGAATTTCTTGATTCCTGTATTGGATTTCAGATGGAATTCCTTGATTCCTGTCAGGATTTCAGGTGGAATTTCTCCCTTGATTCCTTTATTGGATTTCAGATGGAATTTTTTGATTCCTATATTGGATTTCAGGAGGAATTTCTTGATTCCTGTCAGGATTTCAGGTGGAATTTTTTGATTCCTGTCAGGATTTCAGGAGGAATTTTTTGATTCCTTATTGGATTTCAGGAGGAATTTTTTGATTC
>NC_031769.1:513985-541871 GCF_001522545.3 Parus major
GGATTTCAGGTGGAATTTTTTCCTTAGGGAAAAGCAGGAATTGGGGGGACTTTGGGAATTCTGGCAGTTGGAGGAAGGAGCAGAGAAATTTTGGATATTTGTTCCTTTACTGGATCTTTTTCCTGGAGCACATCTTGACTTCTCTAAAATTCAACAGATAAATTGTGGAATAATTAAGTAATTATTAATAATTAATAAGGTAATATTATAATAATTAATATTATTAATAAATTAAGTCACTCAGCTCCTCCTAATTTTTATGAATGAAAGGATAAATCCCTATTTTCAGCACATTTGTCTCCTTTTCCCTGGAATATCCAATCCTTCCTCTTTCTTATTCCAGCAGAAATGGATTCACTTCCCTTGCTCCAAACTTCCAGCTCCAAACCTGTGGTGGGAATGTTGGAAATGGGGATTTTGGGATGGAAATGGGGATTTTGGGATGGAAATGGGGATTTTGGGATGGAAATGGGGATTTTGGGATGGAAATGGGGATTTTGGGAAGCAGGAGAGCTGGATTTGGGGATGTGCTGCATCACCCTGACCTCATTTTCCAGCTTGGATTCCAGCTTGGATTCCAGCTCCTGGTTAAATAAGATTTTTCCCAGGGATTTTCCCTCTCCACTTGCCTTTCCATGTTTTTTTTTTGGGAAGGAGCAGGATTCCCTGTTAACTTCCCAACTTTTGTCCATTCTCCATTTGCACTGTGGTGTTTTTGGGAGCAGGGACACATCAGGATATTAAAAACCTGCACAAAAGAATTCCCAGGGATTCCTCCCAGTATTCCATGAAATTTCTCCATGAATATTCCATGAAACACAGGGACAGCTGCACTTTTTTCCTTGGTTTTTATCCCACTTTAGGGATTCATAAATGTGGGAGCAAAGGCCCTTCAGGCCTGGGGGTGTTCCAGCAAATCCTGTGGTCTGGAGGATGGGAATTGAGGGAAAATTTGGGATCGGCTGTGAGGGGAGCGAGGCCCTGGAGCAGTTTTCCCAGAAAAAACTCTGGATGTTCCATCCCTGGAAGTGTCCAAGGGCTGGGAATAACCTGGGATAGCAGAAGGTGCTCATGGCAGGGCTGGGAATGGGATGAGCTTTAATATCCCTGGAATTCTGGAATTAAGGAGAGCAGCAGAGATGGAATTTCCTCCCCAGTTTCCAGGGATTTGCATTCCCAGCAGGAACCCACGGATGCAGCTCTCCATCAGCATCCAGGAAAAAATGGATAATAATGGATAATAATGGATAATAATGGATAATTCCTTCTGGGCTTCAGGATCCTGCTGGAATTCCAAATATTCCACCCGAAATTGGTTTGTTTTGTTGCCTTCCTGGCGGATGAGGGTGATGATCCACGGAATTCCAGCTGCATCCAGGGTATTTTTGGCTGACCCAGCCTAAACAAAACAGGTTAAATCCCGATTTCCTGAGCTGAGCTTTTGCATTTTCTTCCCTTTCTTTGCACATGGAGGTGGCTTTGAGATGGATCCCTGGGAATTCCTGAGCTGAATTCCTGCTGGGAATGGCCCTTTTCAGCTCTGGCCAATGAAACTTAGATAAAAAAAAGCTCCAGACTTCCTGATTTTCCTCTTTTAAAGGGAAGAAAAGAGCAAAACCTCAGGATTTAAGGGAGATGAGGCTCCTCAGGTTTTGTCTTTTACACTTTTGAAGCCTGAGGGCATTTTTGGGGCTCCTTTTGCATAAGGAAAAGCAGGATAAAATTCCAATTATTGTGTGGCTTGCACTTGAAAAAGAGAAAAAACTCCTTCAGCTCAACCTGGTGAAGCACCAAGAAACGCTGGAGCTGCTGAACCCTGGAATTAAAATTTTACTTTATCACCAATTTTACTTTAGCACCATTTTTTATATATTTTTTTTTATTTTTTATCACAAATTTCTCACCAATTTTACTTTTTATCACCATTCCTGTGACAAAATTGGGATGTTTCCATCAGGAGAGAAGCTGATACAGGTAAAATATAGAATTTTTTTAGTCAAAATACAGCTCCAGAGAAGGAATTTTGGTCAAAATCTGGCTCCACGTAGGGAATTTTGATCAAAACTCAAATAAAGAATTTGGTTGAAATGTGGCTCCATATATAAAAAAAAATGATAGAAATGTGGCCCATGTAAAGAATTTTGATATAAATTTGATATTTGATATAAATTTAGGGTTCTGTAGCCTTAAAAAAGCTTTTCCTGGGACTTAATTTGTGTTGGATTTTTGTTTTTTGGACAAAAGGAAGGCACCGAGCAGCTGGAAACAGATCAAAGATCAAAGGTGCTGGGGTTGTTTTTTTGTTCTTTGCTTGAATTTGTGGTTTTTTAGGTAAATTTTCACAATTTCCTTCGCGCTTCTCAGGGTGTTCAGCTCGAATAATTGGGATTTTACCGACCCTTTTCTCCTGATTTTCCCAGGAAGGAGCCCCAAAAGTTCAGGAATTCCACGTTCATTTTCATCCCGGGTTGATTTTTGGTGCCTGCAGGGAGCAAAGGGCAGCAGAGGGAATTGCTCCAGACCCGTGGAGCTGGAAAAGTGCTGGAAAATCCCTGGAATATTGGGATGGATGAGAGGTTGGAGCAGGGGGTTTTACGTAACTCCATCTCGGCGTGGGAGGAATTTGGCACGAGGTTCCTGAGGGAACGGCAGCGCATTCCCTAATTTTGGAATTCTATTTTTATGGGAATTTTTTTTTTTTTGGGAGAAGGAAGAGGCTGGGAAGGAAATGGGATCCATAATCCAGCTTTGAGGAAAGTCAACACCTTTTATTTTAATGGATGGAATCCCAGAATCCCAAATGAATTGGGGTTGGAATGGGATCATCCTCTCCCAGCCAGGGACACCTTCAAACCCTTCCAGGGATGGGCATCACCTGATTCCTCTCCTTTTCCTGCTGATTTTTCTGGGATTTGAACAATCCCAACTCTCTTTTCTCCTTGTCATTAATTATCCTCATTATTAATTATAAATAGGAAATTTAATTACCTTTCTCCTAGCTGATTTAAGATGGATTTTTGTGGATAAAGAGAGTTTTTTGCACTTTGGAACCCTCAGCTTCCATCTGGTGGTCCTAATTCCCTGCTGCCTCTGCTTAGGAAGGCTTAGGAAAATCCTCCTGGAATCACCGAGGTTGGGAATGACCCTTAAATCATCAAATCCCAGCTTTTTGTGGAGCGCTGACCCCACAGAACCTCAAACCCAGCCCCGGGAACCACGTGACGCTTCCTGAAATTCCCAAACTCCTGCTGATCCTGGAATTGAAAGCTCCTTTTAGGCCTGAATTCAGCCAAAGCGCTGCCGGATCCGCGGGATTTGGAATTCCTGGCTCGCCCTGGCCCCATCCTCAGGTGGGAATTCCCACCTTGGGGTTTCCTGGATGGAATTGAAGCCGTTGGGTCAATTCCATTGGATCAGTTGGATGGGAGGCTCTGGAAAGGCAGGAGAATATTCCTGTGAGGAATCTGTGGGATGTTCTTCCCAGCACATCCCTTTGATCCAGCTCCCGCTCGCCGATCCGTGGGAACGCGGGGGGTCCTCGTGCCGTCACCGCGTCCGGCTCGCTCCGTAACGAAACTTTGGACTTTTTCTTCCAGAATTGGATATTTCTCGTGGAGCTGATGCTTGAGGTGGAAATCTTTGGCTTTGTCACCACAAAGCTGATGACGTGTAGGAAAATTCCAGCTCTGAGCTGTGTTGGAGCGCTGGAGAGGGATTTTGGGATCTCTGGGATGGGTCTTGGCTCAGGTGTGGTGGCAGGACCCAGGAATTCCCTGGAATTCTGAGCTGTGTCGGAGCGCTGGAGAGGGATTTCAGGATCTCTGGGATGAATCTTGGCTCAGGTGTGGTGGTAGGACCCAGGAATTCCCTGGCACTCTCCAAGGAATCGAGGGAGGAGAGGGAGTTGTGTTCCTGTTCCTTCTCCTTCCCTGGGGAGAAATGACTTCACTGCAGGATCGGAGCAGAGAAATTGAGTGGAAAGTTGGGTTTTCCCAACTTTCCTGTTGGCTCAGCAGGAGAATGATCCTAATTAATCCATTTTCAAGCTGCCAAAATAGGGATTAATTATGCAAATTAGCCAGGGCAGGTGCACAGCGCTCAGACCTTCGTTAAAATCTTTAATTCCTGTCTCAAGAGGCAGAAACTTCCAGTTATTGAGGGAAGTATTCAAATGGAAAGAATCCCAAATCCACCTTTTCCAACCACGTTGTTTTGGTGGGTTTTATTCCCACAGGAATAACTGGAATCAACACCAAACCAGTTCTCTCCAAAAAGGTTTGCTCTGTCCTAATCCATGTGGGGTTTTGCAGGGAATTTTGGAGCCTCCCAGCTGTGCTGGGCTCTCCTCAGAGCTGGGTTTGTGTCCGGGTGCTGCCCCAGCTCCGAGTCCAATCCCATTCCAAGTCCAGATGGGCTCTGTTACATTTCCTGCTCCTTCCTGGTGTTCACACCTCCTTTCCCTGTTTTTTTTTTTCCATGTTTCCCCGGCTGGATCGCAATAGAGAAGAAGAAAATGAGGTGAGTAAAAGAAATTCTGACATTCCCAGCTCTCCTGTGAGCCCGGCTGGGTTGGTTTGGCTGAGAAATTCCATGGGTTGGATAAAGCAAGTGGATGCTTTTCTGGGATTCCTCTGGCTACTTTTGGGAAGGAAGGGCAATAATTCCATAAAATTTGGGAAGGGCAATAATTCCCATAAAATTTGGGAATAAGGGGAAATAATCTCTGTTAAATTTGGGAATGAGGGGCAATAATTTTTATTAAATTTTGAAAGGAAAGGCAATAATTCCCATAAAATTTGGGAATAAGGGGAAATAATCCCTGTTAAATTTGGGAATGAGGGGCATGAATTTTTATTGAATTTTGAAAGGAAGGGCAATAATTCCCATTAAATTTGGGAATGAGGGGCAATAATTCCCATTAAATTTGGGAATGAGGGGCAATAATTCCCATTAATTTTGTGAATGAGGGGCAATAATTTTCATTAAATTTGGGGAGGAGGGGCAATAACTTAAATTTGGGAGTGGGAGACAATAATTCCCATTAAATTTGGGAGTGGGAGACAATAATTCCCATTAAATTTGGGAATGGGGGACAATAATTCCCATTAAATTTGGGAATGAGGGGCAGTAATTCCCATTAAATTTGGGAATGAGGGGCAGTAATTCCCATTAAATTTGGGAAGGAAGAGCAGTAATTCCAGTACCACTCGTGCCACAAGCACACGGGAGGTGATGGCACAGCTCGGTGTGGGTTGGTGCTGATTATTTAAAGACTTAATTTGTAAAAATAATGAGTTTTGCTGCCTGTGACTCAATGAATTTATTGGGAAAAGAGAAAACTTGGAGGCCTGGGATAGATTTGAATCTCCTGCCTTTGGAATGAGAGCTGTTAATCATTTTGGATGTGCTTTTTTCCCCATTTTGGGTAACGTTCCCTTTCTGTAAAACACGAGGAGAAGGAGAATTCCTCTTCTCCTGGAGAGCTTTTCCAGTAATTCCCAGCTAGGAGATTTTCCAAGTTACCTGTGGAGTGCATTTCAAATTCTGGAAATTGTATTTTAAGGAAAAAAATCCCTGGAAGGGGTGAACACATGAGGGAAAATATCCTGCAATGTGTCAGCTCTGCTGGATTGGCTGTGGGAAGGGGAGGAATGGAAATGTGGCAGCAATTTTTGGGAAGAGGAGGATCTATCCAAACCCCCTTATTCCCATTCTTTCAAAGCTGTTGTGCTTGAAATGAGAAGGATTTTGATCAAACACAAATTTTTTTTGATTTTTGACACTTAAAATAATGGCACCAAAATTTTAGTGAGAAGGAAAACTCCGAAATGCCGATTCCCTGAATTTCCAATATTTTTACCTATGCATTTATTAATTTATTATTAGTAATTGATATAAATTTATTAATTTATTACTAGTAATTGATATAAATTTATTAATTTATTATTTGTAATTGCTATAAATTATTAATTTATTATTTGTAATTTCTATACATATATTAATTTATTATTTATAATTTATACACATTTATTAATTTATTATTTATAATTGATATGATTAAAGAATCCTATCCCTGATAAGAATTTGGGTTCAGATCCTTCAGGGTGTGGTTGGGGAGGAACCTGCTCGCTTCTATTTTCCCAGATTGGAGTAAAGAAATAATGAGAATTTCTTGTTGTAAGGATAATAACTGATCCAGGAATTCCCCAAAATGTTCTTTCCTCACTTTTCAGTAGGCTGAACTCCTGGTCTCAGCAGTGCTCATTTTGTCCTTCATTCTTCCATGCATTAATTGATATAAACTTGTGGTTTATTCCCGGGATCACTTGTGTGGATTCTCTGGAAAACAGGGATGGCATTTTCAGCAGGACTTTGTGGAGGTGCTTGTGGTGACAGGATCCCATTTCAGAGCTGGAGATGCTCCTTTTTCCCAGAGTCAATGTTTTGGGTGGCTTTTTAGCCATGAAACTCCTTTAAAACCGTCCCTGAAATGTCCACTCATAAAAACCATGGATTTCAAGGAAATTCTTTTGGATTTTGCTCCCAGTTTTCCCACAGTGAAGGGAATTTGCTGCTGCAGATCCAGAGTGGTGCTGGGTTGGGTCACCAGGACAGGTCATGGAATGACCATTAAAAGACCCCGACAATAAAACCCCCAATGTGTTGAAAAGGAGGATTTTTTGGGATATGCGATGTCCCAGGGTGCAAAAAACCCCGGGATTTCCAGTCCACCAATGTCTCATTTAATCATTTACTGCGGTGCCTCAAGCCTGGGCAGCTCCACCTTGTTTTCCATGAGTTAAAGGATAACAAAATCCTTAATAATTCACAGGGGGCTGCAGGAAACTGCTGCTCCTGCCAAAAGAGCTACGGCAGCAGAACCCGGCTCTGGACAATTTGGATACGACTCTTTCCAGTGGAATTAAGGTTAACACACAAAATGGAATTCCCAGAGCAGCTGTGGCTGCCCCTGGATCCCTGGAAGTGCCCAAGGCCAGGTTGGACAGGGCTTGGAGCAGCCTGGGATGGTGGGAGGTGTCCCTGAACATGGCAGGGGTGGAATGGGATAATCCTGAGGGTCCCTTCAACCCAAACCATTCTGGAATTCCACGATTCTGATGCAGTTTGGATTTTAGGAAGTAGGGACTGTTGACGACAAAGCCCTTTTTCCCACTTTATCTTCTCCAGGGTTTTATTCCTGGGTTTTATTCCTGGGACACAGATGAGCTCTAAGATTTAAAACAGAAGGAGAAATGGGTGAATGCAGGGTGTTGTGGGCTCTGAAAATCCCTGGGCTTGGGCTTGGAAGGTGCTGGGTGAGCTCCTGGAGCAGAACCTCCTGGTGGGAAGCACATGGAGCTTGGAGCAGTCGGTTGATCCAGAGGTGACGAAGTCATCACGCACCGCTGGGTCCTGATGGGAATTCTTGGGGAGTTGTTAATTAATGCTGGTCTAGGCCGGCGCCTGGGAACTTGCAGGAATTACTGATGCCCGGGAGAAGGATGCTGGGGGAGGTGGGAAAGGATGGGGTTTCAATTCCTGCTGTGAGTGCTGTTGGTCTGGTTTGTGCTGGAATCAAATTCCCAGAATGGTTTAGGTGGGAAGGGACCTTCAGGAACATCCAGTGCCACCCCCTGCCATGGCAGGGACACCTCCCATCATCCCAGGCTGCTCCAAACCCCGTCCAGCCTGGCCTTGGGCACTGCCAGGGATCCAGGGGCAGCCACAGCTGCTCTGGGAATTCCATCCCAGCCAGGAATTCCCAATTCCCAATATCCCATCCAAGCAGTGGGAGCCATTCCCTGTGTCCTGTCCCTCCATCCCTTGTCCCCAGTCCCTCTCCAGCTCTCCTGGACCCCTTCAGGCCCTGCAAGGGGCTCTGAGCTCTCCCTGGAGCTTCTCCAGTACTGGAAGGCTGCGTCCAGCTGGAGGCAAATGAAAACAAAAACACCTTAAGCTTAAAACTCAGGAACTTTTTTAGCCTGGGACCACAGAAAGAGCATAAAAAGCAGAATTTTGCCCTCAATTAACTCTATAAGCTGAACTCTCTTTTTAAAAAAATAAGAATTAAATGATAAAAGGACTTTGAGCTTGGTCATCAGTAAGTCAGATAAAAAGCCTCAGGCCAAACCTCAGAGGAGGCTTAGTTTCAAGCTGGAGAAGTCTGAGGAATTGATTTTTTCAGGACAGAGCTGGGCAAAGAAGACAGACCCAGGGTATACATTTCTCTTTTATCATCATGAAAAATTCACCAGGTGAAAGAAAATGCTGCAGAACTGAGTTCAAACCCCTCAAAATCCAATTCCTCCAACCGCATCTTCTTTTTCTTCCACAGGGCAAACCTGAAGCGGTGCCGAGAGCTGGTTTTATCAAAGGTCCTGTGTTCAAAGGCGTCGCCTCGAGCCGCTTTTTGCCCAAAGGCACCAAAACCAAGGTTAACCTTGAGGAGCAGGGAAGACAAAAAGTGTCTTTCAGCATTAGTTTAACCAAGAAAACTTTACCCAATCGATTCCTGGCTGCTCTGGGAAACGAGAAACAAAATGAAACTCCCAGCCCTCCAGCGGTTCCCCTTCTGGCTGATTTTAACCCCAAAAATAAACTGGACCTGGGGGACGCCGCCAGTTCAGCCGAGGAATCTTCACCTCCAAAACCGAAGGTAGAACTGGGGAAGATTCATTTTAAAAAACATTTACTGAACGTCACGGCGAAGCCGCCCCCGGCTCCCGCGGCACCGCTCCCGGCGCCGCCAACGGAACCGGTGGCCTTGGCTGTGGATTTTCCCCCGACGCCGCCGCCTCCCCCGCCCCCGCCGCCCCCGCCGGCGTCACCGATGCCGGTTCCCGGAGCCACGGCCCCTCCGCCGCCGCCACCGCCGCCACCGGTGACACCGATGCCGGCGCTGCTGCTGTCGCCGCCCGGCGAAGCCGAAGCTCCCGTGCCGAGGGAGCCGAGCCACGCGCTGCCCAGGGAGGCCACGGAGCTGGACGCCAAGCGGGATCCGGCGCCGCGCGGCTCGGAGGAACGCGTGGCTCAAACCGCGCCCGAGCGGACGGAGATAACCCCGCCGAAGGAGGATTCCCATATTGGGAAGGAGGATGAGGTTTCCGACGGCTCCAAGGGTGCTTCCGCGTGCTCCCGGAGGCAGGGCGCCAAGAGGAAGTTCTCGCAGTCGGACGGCGCGCTGCAGGGCTCCGAGTCTGACGAGGATTCTGTGAGGACCTCCTCCAGCCAGCGGTCGCACGAGCAGAAGATCTCCAGCACGGAAAAGGAGAGAGATCCCAGACGGAGCTCCACGTCCCTCCGGGGCGATGACCTGGGCAAGTCCTCGTCGCGCTCCAGGTCGGACAGGGATGAGAAGTACTCGAGCTATTCCAAATCGGAGAGAGACTCGCGGTACTCGTCCTCCCGCTCCCGCTCGGACAGAGAGAGGAGGCGGAGCCGGTCCCATTCCCGTTCCCGCTCCGATCGCAGCTCCAGAACCAGCTCCTCCTACTCGAGGTCGGAGCGCTCGCATTACTACGACTCCGACCGCCGGTACCACCGGAGCTCGCCGTACCGGGAACGGTCGCGGTATTCCCGGTCGTACGCGGACAGCCGCGCGCGGGAGAGCTCGGACTCGGAGGATGAGTACAGGAGGACACATTCCAGGTCCAGCGACTCCAGGCGTACGTCCTCCCATTCCTCCTCCTCCTACAGAGACTCGAGATCCTCCTACTCCAAGTCGGACAGGGACAGCAAAGCGGAGTCGTCTCACGCTGACGTGGACAGGCGGGGGAGGTCGTCTTCGAAAGCAGATCGAGATTCCAAAAGGACTTCCGAAAGTGAAGTATCCAAAAGGTGCTCTCCCCTCGATGAACTGGGCTATCGGAAGGGGACATCCCATTCCAAGCCCGACAGTAATGTGAATTCCTCCCGCTATAAATCCACCCCTTCCAAGGCCCCCGCACCAAAGCCTGATAAATTTAAGAGTTCTTTCTGTTGTACAGAATCGATCGAAGAAATCAAGTCCAAGTCTAATTCTCTAGATTTAGAGACCTCTTGTGTAAAGAACAATGAGATCAGGGTGTCCAGTGTGAAAAAGTTGGAAAGGGAAAAGACACTTTCTCCGTTAAATCAGTTCAGCGATTCTCCCGCTCTGCTGAAGGCCGACGAGTCCAAGGCGGCTTTGGCGAACTCAAAATCCGAGGAACTTGTAGCAAACGAAGGCCACGACAGTGTTAAGGAGCAAGAAACGTTCTTGAAGGCAAAGCACGATCCCTTAAGAACGTGTTTCCCCATGGAATCAAGTGTGAACGGCTCCCCGGAGGGTCAGGATGAGGGTCTGGCAACTTCCAGTGCCTCCAGAGCAGAGGATGTCGCCGCGTCCTCTGACCACGGCCCGGGCCGGTCGGAAGCGTCGCCGGCCATCAAGACGAGCCCGTCGCATCTGTTGCCATCCAATGGGTTTGAGAGCACAGATGTGCCCCAAGAGCAAGAGCCCGATGATTCCCGGGTCCAGTCCAGCGAGTGCAACAGCCTGTTCCAGGAAGCGGAGGCTCCGCAGCCGCCGGAGGAAGCCGCCCCTCTCCCTGTCGTGAATGTAGATCCCACTCAAGCTGTCCTTAAGAAGTCGGATGAGGAGGTGACTCCGTGTGACAAAACCAAAGAACCTGTTTTTTGCTACATTTCTGACGATGCCACCCCTGGTTTGTACCACTCGGAAGTAGAAATAGAAGCGGAACCTGCGGATTTGAAAGTGACGTCCGAGACTTTCCTGGACGTGCAGGTGGAGCCGCAGACAGTGACATGTGACTACGAGAGCATGGAGGATTCCCATTCCAAGTCCGCCGGCGAGGATGAGCATGGCCATCCTTCCCATAAAATCAGCCTGGCAGTGGAAAGCTCGAGCAGGGATTCCTCCCAGGATGGCTGTTCCCAGAGGTTCCAGTCGGATCATCCCGTGCCGGAGGAAAGCGTCTCTTCCAAATGGGACGTGCCCCCGCCGGGTGTGTGCCAGGAGCCGCTGCAGCATTCGGAAGCCGAGGAGATGCTGGAGTCGGACGCTCAGCACGTCGATCTTGGCTCAGCAAAAGGCAAATTGTTGTTCCAGAATGAACATTCCTACTATTCGGAAGTGCCGCTGGAGCGCCGCGGCAGAGAGGTTGTGGATGAAGGCGCCGTTTCCACCGAGGGAGCCGAGCTGGATGAGCTGAGGGTTCAGTGTCCTGGAGTGTCGGCCGAGAGGGACGAGGGAAACGAGCCCTTGGTGGCCTCGGCTTTTCCAGACGCTTTGTATCCCTCCTCCGACGTCATCGTCACCGCAGAGGACGTGGAGATGGTGAGCCAAGCCCCAACGTGCGACAGCAGCGGCAACGCCTCGGAATTCATTCCCGCCGGCCATGACGATTATTCCGACATGGGAGACAGCGACAGCGAGGGGGGCAGCGAGGAGAGCGAGACGGAGGACTCGGATTCCGATGATGGGACGCCACGGAAGAGGCTCCAGTCTGTTGTGGTGGTTCCCAAGAACTCCACAATTGCCACGGAGGAGAACAGCCCGGGCTCCTCCCGGAGCAGCCGGCGCTTCTCCGACCACTGGGACGATGAGCGGCCCGAGCCCAGCAGGCCCTACTACGAGGAGAGGTCAGAAAATGCGGGGAGTAAAGGTGGTGCCCAGGTGGAGAGCAGGTGCTCTCCCAGAGGGATGGAGAAGAGCCCGGCAACCTCCACAGAGCTGAGCAGGAAGGAGCCGGAGGAGCTGCGGGCGGATCCGTGCCAGGCCCAGAGCGACGGCGTGGACAGCACGAGCCAGGCGGACCTGACGGCCGATTGCCACGGCAAAGGCAGCGCGGAGGAGAGGACAGCGCTGCCGGACGCGGCGGCCGTGGGAAGGCCCGTGGGCCGGCCGGAGGAGCAGCCCTTCTGTGTCCCGGAGAGTTTGGAGAGCACCGACGCATCCCGACACCAGACGAGCTCTTCCAAGCCCGACAGTCGGCAAGGGCAGGGCGGGCTGAACCAGTCTGGCCTCGGAGACTACTCCAGGCTGGATGGTTTCCGTGCCCCGGAGGACACAGGGGTTGTGGGCTGGGACTTTTCCCAGCAGGAGAAGCCCAGCAGCACCTACCAGCAGCCGGACAGCAGCTTCGGGATGTACTCGGGCTACGTTTACCCGCCGGGCTCCGGAGCCTATCCCAGCTCCCAGAGCTACTGGCAAGGCAACGGTTACTGGGACGCGAGGGCAGACAGCAGAGCCTCCGTGGGCAGCTACGAACGCATCCAAGGGCAGGTGCCGGATTCCCTGACGGAAGACCACGAGGAGTATGAAGAGGATGAGCGTTGGGATGAGGACTGCAAGCCCAGCTTTCCCAGCCCCTCTGGAAAATCCCAGATGCCCGGGCAGAAGGAAAAAGGCTCGGTGCAGGCACACGAGATCAGCAGCAATTCCACCAAGGAGCCGCTGCCGGGCGGGGAGAAGAAGGAGGAGGTGAAAACCTTGGAAAAAAATGAGGTTAAAGAAAGGGGCCCACCAAAAAAAAGGCGTCCGGAGTTGGAGAGCGACTCAGAGAGCGACGGGGACTCCGGGGAGAAGAGGAAGGCGAAGCTGGAGGGGGAGCAGGCGGAGGCGGCGCCGCAGGATTCCTCCATGGTGGGCAGGTTGTGCATCATGGACGACTTCAGGGACCCCCAGCGCTGGAAGGAGTTTGCCAAGCAGGGGAAGATGCCCTGTTACTTCGACCTCATCGAGGAGAACGTCTACTTGACAGAGAGGTAACTGCTGCTTTATCCTGGTTTCAATTCCTGCAGCAAGTTTGGGATTTGGCTTCCATTTGGTTCTATTTGGGGTTGGGTTTTTATGGGGAAATCCGCATCCTTTGGAGGGAGGGGAAGGGATGTTGCATTCCCAACATTTGGCAAAGCCACTCCCGGGCTCTCTTCTCCTAAAGAGAATCCCCCAGTTTGGCCCAGACGTTCCCAAGTGCTGAAAAGAGTTGGAAAATGGGAGCATCAGAGGGAAAGGTTGATTTATTTATGACCTTTTTTATAGCTTTTCCAGATCCTGCCTGTTTAGTGTCCCCAAATGCCAGCTCGCTCCCTTTCCATTGGCACAGGGAATTCTGTCCAGGTGTGGGAAAGCTTTTGGACAAACAAGATGCTTTTCCAGAGGTTTTGGTTATTTCCATGTCTTTGTTATAATCTCAGAGGAGCTTTTTTAGATCTAATGGCCATAATTTGATTTTTTTTCTTTTGGGTTTTTTGCCTTGTTGGATCCATGCTCCAGAGCATTCCCCAAATCCTTCATGGAAGTTAAAATATGAATTAGTGGATGCCCTGCTTCTTGTCTAACTCTGATTTTCTCCTCTTCTTCATCCTCTCACCTGGCAGCAAAGCAGAGGCTGAAGTAACCAAGCCTCCCAATTTGCCTTATTAAAATAAGGATGTCCAAATAAACAGAGACAGGGAGGAGAAAGGAAAAACAGCCAAATATCCTGGGGATTCTCATTAAGAAATCACCTTTTGTCATGATAAAGTCATCACAGAGCCAAGCGTCGTCCTTGGTTATTCCCGTCCCTCCCGGTGGTTATCCCAGAAATTTATCTTCCTTTTTTTTCCCAAAAACCACTGGAAAGGATTGAGGAGGAATTTCTCCACCTGTCTGCTGTCTCACCTGTATTTCCATGCCTTGATTTTCCCAGGAAGAAGAACAAATCCCACCGGGATATCAAGCGGATGCTGTGCGAGTGTCCCCCGCTGTCCAAGGAGGAGCGGGCGCAGGGCGAGGTGGCCTGTGGAGAGGATTGTCTCAACCGCCTGCTCATGATTGAATGGTGAGTGGGATGGGCCTGGAAGTGTCCTGGGAATCCCTCAAATAACCTGGGAATTCCTGGCAGGTGGCAGGGAAGTGTTTGTGCTGGAGTGACCTTGGGAGCTGCCAGCAGAAGCTCCATCCCTGGGAGGGTTTGGATGGGGCTTGGAGCAGCCTGGGATAGTGGGAATTGTCCCTGCCTGTGGCAAAGGAATGGAATGAGATGATCCTCAAGGTCCCTTCCCACCCAAACCATTCCATGATTCCATGATTTAACCCTTTGGATGGTCTGCAGGAGGTCAGCCCTCCTGGATCTCCTTTCCCCAGAGCCTCTCCAGCCCCTGGCTGTTGTCTCCTTCTCCCTCTGGAAGAGGTTTTTGTTCCATGGGAGCTGCAGGCAGGGACAGGGTGTTTGCTGGGATTCCCCCCCGGCACAAGGACCGTGGAAGGAATTGTGGAGGAATTACCTGGCAGAATCCCAATTTTTGCTTCTCTCTCCTAGGCCAGACCTAGGGCAGGGAATATCTTGAAGGAACAACCCCCAGAACAAAGGGAGAAGAGCCCAGTTCTCCCCATGGGATTTCTGATACAGAAATACAGCAGGATCAGCATTCCAAATGGTTTTATCTTTCCAGAAATAAACAATCTGCATTTGCACGTTGGCAGTCCCGTGCTTGTGCTTTTTATAGCCAACCACATCTGAAGGTTTCACACGGAATTCATGACGATTATTTGGGATTTATTTCCCATCTCAGCCCTTTCCATTGGAGCCGTTTTCCTGCTGGGAATTGATTTTCTCCCTTCCTTTTCCTTTCCCTTCCCTTCTCTTCCCTTCCCTCAGCTCTTCCCGGTGTCCGAACGGTGACTACTGCTCCAACCGGCGCTTCCAGAAGAAGCAGCACGCGGATGTGGAGGTGATCCTGACCGAGAAGAAGGGCTGGGGGCTCAGAGCTGCCAAGGACCTGCCATCGTAAGCCTTCCCTCTTCCCACAGCCTCTTCCTGCTCCTTTATTCCAGGAGGAATAAAGGGAAATGAAGGAAATTATGGAATGAAGGGAATAATGAAGGGAAAAGGAGATCAGGGTTCTCCCAGCTCATCCTTGTCTCTTTTCCTCTTTGCCATCTGCCCATCTATTCTTTGATCTCCCACTCTGGTTTTGCTCTTCCTGCTTTCCCAGCAGCCTTTCCTTTCCAAGAATAAACCATTTCCCAGAATGGTTTATTCTTGGGATGAATCTGCCTCCCCTTTCTCTGTCCCTGCTTCGCTCTGGTTGTGTCCGTTCATCTCTTCCCATCTCCACAAAACTTCTCCTCCTGAGTCCTCCTCCTCCTCTTTGGGCAGCAGGAGGATCCTGAGGGGATCCTGTTAATTCAGGATTGTAATTCCAAGTGCTGGTTTAGGTGAGGCCAGGAAAGGAGAGAGCAGCGAGGATGTTGAAATCTGCAGCACAAGGGAGGATCGGGATGGGGAGACAAAGAGGAGGTTTTTTGGGAGAAGGGAACATCCTGGAGCGAGTCCAGGGAAGGGAACAGAGCTGGGAAAGGGATGGAGAATTCCTGAGGGAGCTGGGAATGGGCTGGAGAATTCCTGAGGGAGCTGGGAAGGGGCTGGAGAATTCCTGAGGGAGCTGGGAAAGGGCTGGAGAATTCCTGAGGGAGCTGGGAAGGGGCTGGAGAATTCCTGAGGGAGCTGGGAAGGGGCTGGAGAATTCCTGAGGGAGCTGGAAAGGGGCTCAGGCTGGAGCAAAGGAGGATCCAGAGGGATCTTTTCCCTCTCTGGAATTCTCTGCCAGGAGGGGACAGCTGGGGGGTCGGGCTCTGCTCCCAGGGAACAGGGACAGGAGGAGAGGGAATGGCCTCAATTAACACCAGGGAAGGTTCAGGTTGGATATTGGGAAAATTCCTCCTGAAAAGAGTTTTCCAGGCCTGGCCCAGCTGCCCAGAGCAGCTCTGGATGCCCCTGGATCCCTGGGAATGCCCAAGGCTGGGTTGGACGGGGCTTGGAGCAGCCTGGGACAGTGAGAGGTGTCCCTGGCCATGGAATGGGACCATCCCAAAATTCCCATCCAGCCTGATCCACCCCATAATTCTGTGAATATATCGAATATTCAGAACAAACCCTGCTCCAAGGGGATCTTCATCCTTCTGCCCCCTTCCCATAAAATCCCAAATTCCCATCATAAAATCCCAAATCCATCAGAATTCCCTGAGATTAAATCCCATCATTATTTCTCCCCCAGCAGCACAGCCAGGCTGGGAGTTGTGTTCAGCAAATCCACCTGCACAGGGATTATTTTGTCTCCATCCTTGGTGGTTTCTTTGCTAAGAAAATTGATATTTTTCCCTCTTGCAGCAACACTTTTGTCTTGGAATACTGCGGGGAAGTGCTGGATCACAAGGAATTCAAGGCTCGGGTGAAGGAATATGCCCGGAACAAGAACATCCACTATTATTTCATGGCCCTGAAGAACGATGAGGTGGGCACTGGGATTGCTGGGATGGCTTTTGGGAAAGGCTGGATTTATCTGTGTGTTCCTTGACAACGTCCTGAATCCATTTGGAATGTTTTCCTGAGGAAAGGAAACTTCCAGCTTGGGGATTTTTTTGAACCCATTGCTCGGTTCCAAGAAAATCCTGGCAGTTTAAATGTATCCCAGTGTCCTTAGGGAGGGGAAAGTGTCTTTCCAAAGGAAAAGATGGAGCGTGGCTCATCATTCCATGGGTGAACATCCATGACAGAGAAGCTTGGGAAGATGCTCCAAGCCAAACTCGCCCTTTCTCCTTGACCAAATGCACCAAAAATCCAAATTTCCTTTCACATGGAACTCCGTGGAATTGGGATATTTTAATCTGGCCGAGTCCCTCCGTGCAGGATTGCCACTGGAATATTTCATTTTGGGATTTGCTTAATTATTTATGGCTCTGTGGGATGTGGAGCTGTTCCCTCTGCCTGAGAACAAAGGGGATAAATAGAAATTCCATCTCTTATTCTCCTTGTCTCTCCTGTCAGGGCTTTTTGGGTCTGGGGAACTTGAGAGAAAATGAGATAAAAATACTCTGAGTGATTTTTCCTGGGTGTTTTTCCTCCTAAAATAAGGATTTCTGGGATGGTTGTGTGGTTTTAAGTGTCACAAAGGAGCATTTCCAGTTATGAAAGGAGTTTTTGTTTCCTTTTAAAAATTATTTAGAATAAATAATTAATATATAAATAAATTACATAAATTAAAATTATATAAACGAATATATATTATAATATATATTAATATATATTATATAAATTAATATATATTCTAATATATATTCTTATAAATTATATATAAAGTATCAACAATATATATTATATATTATATACATATAATATATATAATAAAATATATTATAATATCTATTATATACTATGTATAATATATACTATATAATTCTTTTAATACCTTAATATAATATTATTTTATTATTTTATATTATTTCTATATTATTGTTTAATAACATACTATTATACATTATTATTTTAATATTTTATTATATTATTTTAATATTATAATGTTATATATTATATACAATATATGTTATATAATATATATTAATGTATTAATATAATTTTATATAATTTTTATTTTGATGATTTTCCTTTTTAAAAATTAATTTATTTTTATTACTTGTTTATGTATTATTTATTTATTCTATTATTTATTTATTTATTATTTCAATTATTTTAATTTATTTTTATTATTTATTTATTATTATTTATTTATTTTATTATTTATTTATTATTTTAATTAATTTTTTATTTAACCCCCTTGGAATATGAGGAGTTTGGGAGAAAAATTCCTTGTCCCAACCCTTCATGGCTGTGTCAGAAACAGAATCCAGGATCCACATCCAGCTTCAGAGCTCAGGAAAACGAGGAGCCGTGCACCTAAATGCTCTTTTTTGGGGGAATTAATGCCCTAACAAACCCCAATTCCAAAACAGCCCTGGGGAACACCAAATAAAGAGTGGGAAGGAGACGATTTCTGCACCTGGGGTGTGTTTGTAGCCACTTCCCATTCCAAGGAATGAACTTTTTCCCATTTCTTGTTCCTCCTCAGATCATCGATGCCACCCAGAAGGGAAACTGCTCCCGTTTCATGAACCACAGCTGCGAGCCAAACTGTGAGACCCAGAAGGTAAATCCATCAAATCCATCCCATCTCCCTCTGGAGAACATGGAGCACAGCCTTTCCCTTCCTTCTCCTGGCAATTCCTGCTGCTGTTGTATCAGGGACAGAGAACAGTTAAACCAGGGGTTAAACCAGGGGTTAAACCAAGGGTTAAACCAGGAGTTAAACCAGGNGTTAAACCAGGGGTTAAACCAGGAGTTAAACCAGGAGTTAAACCAGGGGTTAAACCAGGAGTAACACCAGGGGTTAAACCAGGGGTTAAACCAGGGGTTAAACCAGGAGTTAAACCAGGAGTTAAACCAGGATTTAAACCAGGAGTTAAACCAAGGATTAAACCAGAGGTTACACCAGGAGTTACACCAGGAGTTACACCAGGAGTTAAACCAGGGGTTAAACCACGAGTTAAACCACGAGTTAAACCACAAGTTAAAACAGGAGTTAAACCAGGGATTATACCAGGGGTTAAACCAGGAGTTAAACCAGGCTCTCGGCCCGGGTTTAAACTCCTCCGTGCTGCTTTTCCAAGGATTGCTGTGCTCTGGGGAGAGCAGAGTTGAGCCTGGATTAACTTGTGGCACCTTTTTTCCGCAGTGGACGGTGAATGGGCAGCTGCGGGTCGGCTTTTTCACCACCAAGCTGGTCCCGTCGGGCTCGGAGCTGACCTTTGATTACCAATTCCAGAGATACGGGTACGTGTCCTTCCCAGGAATTCCAGGGAATTCCGGGGAATTCCCAGCTCTTCCTCCTTTCCCAGTGTCGCTGGTCCTGCTCCATCCCTTTCCCAGATAATTAATTACCTTCCCTGCTTTGATTTTTAATTAGGCAAGCTTCAGACTTTGCAATATTCCTCAAGAATTTCCCCTTTTTCCCTTGTCGTTCCTGTTTTATGGCTTTGCTGTTCCATCCCCTCTTCCTGGCCTAATCCAGGGCTGCAGGGAAAGCTCCAGCCTGGAATTTGGATCCCTTTGCTAAACCTGAGCCTAAGATTCCTCCGTTTCTGTTTGGTGAGGTGCAACTTGAGGAACATCCCTTCATTTTCCTTCTGGAACCTTCTCCAGGCCCTTCCCGTAGGCAGGAATGAGTTTTTAGGTGCATTTTAAGATTATTCCTCCTTCCTAGAAAATTCCTGGAATTGAACTTCCCTGTTTCTTGCCACTGCAGAGCCACGTTCCTCCAGTGGGCTCCACGTATTTGAAATCAATTTTCCCAAGGAATTCAGGAGTTCAAAACAAATGTGTGTCAAGTGGGAAACACAAGGGCTTGGTAGAAATATTCCTTGGGAATTCTATTGATTGTATTTATTATATATATTGCATTTATTATCCATGGCTGAAGATCCAAAACAAATTTTCCATGTGGATTTTGCTGCTTCCATGAATCCTGAGTTCATTCTTTATCCTGTTTTGAGCTGTAAAATTCAATATATGAGCTATAAAATGCTACGAAATGCAAGCTTTTCCTGATGGATGTGTAATCCCGAGGATAAATCCCTTAGGAAAATTGGGATATTGATGGCAAGGTGGGATAAGGAGTTGTCAGCCCTACCTGATTTGGTGGTTTTTCCTGTCTGGTTCCCAGTCCTTGGCCTGTGGAGATCCTGGGGCGAGGCAGGCTTGGCATTCCAGCTGGGGATCACGGGAGTTGTGTTGGGAATAAAAACTCCATCGGGATTTCCCGTGGCTTTTCCATGCAGAGCCATTCTCGTTCCTGGAGAAGAGATGGTTGTGGGTGGTGCTGAGCTGTTGTTGAAGCTCCTTTTGTGTCTCCCCACAGCAAAGAGGCTCAGAAATGTTTCTGTGGCTCCTCCAACTGCCGTGGCTACCTGGGTGGGGAGAACAGGGTCAGCATCCGCGCCGCCGGCGGCAAGATGAAGAAGGAACGCTCCCGGAAAAAGGACTCGGTGAGTTTGGCTCTCCTGCAACGCCCAAGGTTGGAAAATCCCTCTGGGATTGAGCCCAACCATCCCCCAGCGCTGCCAAGAGCACCAGAGCTGCATCCACGTGGATTTAAATCCCTCCAGGGATGGGAATTCCACCACCAGCAGTGCTCTCCACAAAGGAATTTCCCCAATATCCGACCTGAGCCTCCCTGGGGCTGTTCCATCCCATCCCTGTTCCTTTATGACTCCTGATGACCTCAGCCTTTTCCATGGATGTGTCATTAAAGGTTGGATCGATGGTCTTGGAGGTCTTTTCCAGCTCCAATGATTTTATTTCACGAGGCCCCTCAGGATTTGCGTTTTCTCGGATCTTCTGTTAAATCCATATTTCCTCTCTCCTGGTTATTTAAAATCCCACCAGAGAGTGACTTTTCCCAGGTCCAGTATTTGCTCATCCATAACTAAACCCCGCCACAAATTCCACATGGATTTAAAAATTCCAGTTGCTTTCCATGATTTTTCAACACTGATAAAAGGTGAACAATATTGGCTTCACCATTTAGGGCATCACCTGAAATTTGGCAGCTCCAAGGGCAGAGTTTCTCCATCTCCAGGGTGGGAAGTGGAATTTTAGAGGGAACACGTGGAATTGCAGGGTTGGGTTCACACCATGTGGAAAAAGCTCAGAGAATCCAGAACAAGAGGAATTTTTCTGGATGAAATCTTCAGAAACTGCACAGGCTCATCTTTAATTCCTACAAATTTGTAATGATTCCATCCTTGAAGAGACAAACCTCTATTCCTATGGAGAAGATTTGTCCCTAAATCTTTTGGGAAGATTAAAAACACCAGTTTTGCTTTTATTTGCTGTATCAGAGAGTGAGGAAACCAAGAAATAATTCCTAAATAATTTATAGAGAGTGAGGAAGCCAAGGAAGAATTCCTGAATCATTTATAGGGTGTTTTAAACCACTAATTAATCACTAAATGAGAGGGTGATATTCCAGTGTCCATGTGGAGAGGGAATCTCTTTGTTGTAAGGATTAGAAATCTGTTACACTTTATAATCCAGCAATCATTACAAATTTATAAAGAATTTACACAATTCAGAATAGAAAGACTAAATTTGACCTGCAATTAAAAGATAATTCCCTGCATGAAAAGATAAACTCAGGACCGGGAGGGTTTTGGTGGAACCACCTGGAATTTCCTCCAGATTGAAGAACGTGCCATTCCTCAGGGAAAGGAGAGGTTGGAATAAGGGAATTCCCTGAGCCTGAGCTGGTTTTCCTTTGGCTCTGCAGGTGGATGGGGAGCTGGAGGCGCTGCTGGAGAACGGGGAGGGTCTCTCCGATAAAAACCAGGTGCTGAGCTTGTCCCGCCTCATGGTCCGCATCGAGACCCTGGAGCAGAAACTCACCTGCCTCAAACTCATCCAGGTGAGGAGCAGCTTTCCTGGGAAAGGGAGGGATCCACGTCCTCAGAGGAAGAGGGGGAATGTGGGAGGCAGGTCCTGCCCTTTTTCCTGCATCCCGAGCTCAGCAGAACGGCTCCGGGATCCGTTATCCTTCAGCTTTATTCCCCAGTAAGAGCTGTAGTGCTTGGAATGCTCCTGCTGCTGGATCCCTGCTGGATCCCTGCTGGATCCCTGCTGGATCCCTGCTCCAATCCCAGCAGTTCCAGCCACTCAAATCAAGCCTGGAGTTGCTCAGGTGCCGAGTTCTGGCTTTGGCTGTGATCCCAGTGGAGCAGTTGTCCGTGTTTTTACCTGGAAGTCTCTGACTGTTGCGCGTTTGGCTCCCCAGAACACGCACTCGCAGTCCTGCCTCAAGTCCTTCCTGGAGTGTCACGGCTTGTCCCTGCTCTGGATCTGGATGACGGAGCTGGGCGATGGCAGAGGAAGCACCGCCAACAACCTGAAGCTGCAGCTGGAGGTCAGTGATTCCCTGGGATTGGGAGCTCTCAGGGAATCCTCGAGGTGGGAAAAGCTCTTTAAGATGGAGTCCAACCATTCCCCAGCACTGCTGAGGCCATGGCTCACCCGTGTCCCCGAGTGCCACATCCACAGGGCCCTTAAATCCCTCCAGGAATTTGTGCCAGGACTGGCCAGCCCTTTTTGGGGAACAGGGTTTTGGCAGCTCTGCTGAATGCTCGGGATCACGAGGATTTTCTTTTCCTTCTGTTTTTTTAAATACAAATCCGTGCCAAGTGGTCACGGAAAACGACCTCAGGTGCCTCAGAACTGCAGGCCTGAAACTTCTGCCCTCGGGCAGATCCTTAATAAATGGAAGGAATTTGCTCCTGTGGTTTTCCTTGGATTCCTGAGGTAGATTCCATGAGCCAGACGTAAAGGTTGTTGCTGTTGCTGTTCATTCAGTGCTGGAGCACAGGGATTTTGAGATCCTGAAGTAGAACTGGAATCTTTCAGTTTTCCATAAGCAGTTTGGGATGGGATGCCCAAAGATACCTGGAAGTTCAAGGTCATTGGGTCCAGGCCCGATGCCCACCTTGTCCCCAGCCCAGAGCTCTGAGTGCCACCTCCAGGTGTTCCTTGGGCACCTCCAGGGATGGGGTCTCCACCTCCCTGAGCAGCCACTCCAATGTTTAACAGCCCTTTCCATGAAGAAATCCTTCCCAAAATCCCTCACCCATCCCCTGTGACCAGCATTGGATCAGATCAGATATTTGGATTTCAGGTGGGATATTAGGAAGGAATTCTTGGCTGTGAGGGTGATGAGGTCCCAGCGCAGGTTGTCCAAAGAGGTCGTGGACTTCCCATCCCTGGAAGTGTCCATGGCCAGGTTTGGATGAGGCTTGGAGCAGCCTGGGATAGTGGAAGGTGTCCCTGCCCATGAGGAGGTGGAATGGATGATCCTTAAGATCCCACCCAAACCATTCCGGCCTTCTGTGACCACCTTGATATTCCAGCGTTAATTCTTCCCGAGAAAAACAGATTATTCCAGCTTGGGCACAGCTTTAAACCCTGCTGCCTCTCCCAACGCCCTGCTTGTCCTTGCCCTTAGATCATGAAGACCCTGGAGCTGCTCCCCATCCCCACCAAGAACATGCTGGAGGAGAGCAAGGTGCTGCCCATCATCCAGCGCTGGGCTCAGACCAAGACGGCGGTGCCGCAGCTCAGCGAGGGCGACGGATATTCCAGCGAGAACACGTCCCGGGCCCACACCCCGCTCAACACCCCGGAGCTCTCGGCCAAGCAGAGCGCGGAAGGTGACACCGACACCCCCAAGAAGTTGGTGTTCCGGAGGCTGAAGATCATCAGTGAGAACAGCATGGACAGCGCCATCTCGGACACCACCAGCGAGCTGGAAGGGAAGGAGGGCAAGGAGGACCTGGACCAGCTGGAGGCGGCCCCGATGGAGGTGCCGGAGGAGCAGCAGCAGCAACAGCAGCAGCAGCAGCAGCAGCAGGACATCAAAAGCGCTGTGGAGGCGCCGGCGGAGAGCAGCAAATCCCAACCTGCGGAGTTGGAGGCCGAGCCCGAGGCAGAGGTCAAGGAGAGCAATGGAGCCAAGCTGGAGGAGCCCATGGCCATGGAAACGCCGTCGCAGGATGAAGAGGAAGGAGTTTCTGACGTGGAGAGCGAGAGGAGCCAGGAGCAGACGGATAAAATGGTGGATGTGAGCGACTTGGCCACCAGGCTGCTCGACAGCTGGAAGGAGCTCAAGGTAAGAGGCGGCTCCAGCACCTGGAGCTGAGGAAAACGTGGATTTGGTGGTGGTGTGGTGCAAATGGGGCTGGTTTGATGGCTTTTGGTCAATGTTTGGTAACTAAGTGGCTTTTTCTACACAAAAAGTGCTTTCTGTATAAATCCTCTGGTGCCGACTGCCCTGGGTGTGCCCTGAGAAGTGTCCAGGTGTTGATGGAACTGGTTGGGTTTGGGCACACGAGGACAACCTCGGTCATCCCCTTGTTTCTTAGGCTGTCCAGGGAAAGGGCAGCTCTGAGGGATTGAGATTCCCAGGAGCATTTTGGGTGGAAGTGGCCCACCTCCCTCAACGTTCACACAGATTGGTGGACTGTCTGCTCCTGAATTCCGTCCTTGGAAGTGTTGAAGGCTACTCCTAAATACCCCATCCCTGGAAATGTCCAAGGTTGGACAGGGCTTGGAACAACCTGGGGTAGTGGAAGGTGTCTCTGCACATGACAGGGACTGGGATTGGATGATCCTTAAGGTTTCCCCCAAGGCAGCCATTCTGGGATTCTTGGAATTCAATTATCCCAACATCCCCAGCTTTTCCTGTCCTTTCAACCTCTGCTTCTCACCTGCACCGCGTGGAGCCTCCAGAGAAGGGTCTGTGGGCCATGCCAGCTTCTCCCAAGGGCAGTGATGGATCAACCCCTGGGTGTTTGCAGTTGGAAATGCCCGGATTTGGGTCCTGTTTGGCACTTGAGTGGTTTCACTCCCATCGAGGTCTTCTGAAAACCTCTTTAGGAGAAGGGCTTGGTGACTCCTTCTGTCCCCTGGAGTCGTGTCCCTGTCCCACAGCTGGCCAATGGGATCTGCAGCCAACAGATCCCATTTTGAATGAATCCAGCAGATTCTTTTGGAGGGAATGTGGGATGACATTCCAGTAACGGCTCTAAACTAAGAGAGGAAAGGTTTAGATCAGTGGATAAGGAGGAATTAATTCCTCCTGTGAGGGTTGGCAAGCCCTGGCACGAGTTTCCAGAGAAGCTGTGGCTGCCCTTGGATCCCTGGAAGTGTCTGAGGCCAGGCTGGAGCTTGGAGGAGCCTGGGACAGTGGTGGGAGGTGTCCCTGCCTGTGGATGTCCTTTGAGGTCCCTCCCCATCCAAACCATTCCATGGATCTCACTCTCCGCTCAACACTTCAGCATTCCTTGGGTTTCTTTAGATCTTGGGGAGCTGTTCACGGATCTGCTGCTCCTGCAGGATTGCATTCCATTTTATATTCCTTACATTCAAGGGCAGGAGGGCTGGGATCCTCCTTAATGATTCCAAACCCAGCGATTCCTGAGGATCCAGCAGGAATTCAGGGCGCTGCCGCAATTCCAGCTTCGCCAGGGCTTGCTGGGACTCGGAGGCTCTTCTGCCCTTCTCTTGATCAATCACCAGCCCAGCTTTAATTACTGGAAGTAGTTTGAAGCAAATTTACATTTTCTGATGC
This sequence comes from Parus major, assembly GCF_001522545.3. Lineage (NCBI taxonomy): Eukaryota > Metazoa > Chordata > Aves > Passeriformes > Paridae > Parus > Parus major. The sequence goes on from NC_031769.1 coordinate 538,955, forward strand.
ATCGCAGAGCTAAGGAATTTATTTACCTGTTGACTTTGATAATGAGTAATGATTGAAAGAGGTTAATTTAAATAATGGGCGTTAATTGTGCTGCGGCACCGGAGCAGGTGGAGGAAACCTCATCTTAAGGCTTTGCTTGTGCCATTTCTGGAGCTGCAAACAGCAGGACTTGGAAGTGCAGAGATTCCCAGGAGAATTCCTGGATTTTTCAGGAGGATCAGATACTCCTGAACATTGACAGATTTTGGGCACAATCGTTTGTGACACAAATCTGTGAGGTGAAACACATTTCTGTAGAGAGGATGGGTTGTGGGTCGGTGTTTTCCTTTTTTCCAAGTGGATCTGATCATTTTCCACGTTTGAATTTGGTAATTCAAACAAATTCAAACAAAACAACACACACCAAGAGTGTTTGGTTTTCCTCTCGAAGCGACACCGTCAGGTTAAATTTGTGATTAAATTGGGAAAAGTCCTTTTCCATCATTGCCAAGAGAATTGTTGAGGTTGGAAAAGACCTCCAAGATCAAATCCAACCTGTTTTAAACTAAAAGTTAAACTAGGCTTTAGTCCTGCTCTGCTTTTTGTTTTGGGTGTCCAGACTGAGTTGTTCCTTTGGAACAGCTGTGTTCCCTTCCACGCTCATGCACACAGAACATCACAGAGAAAATGATAAAATATTAATAAAACGTGTGAAATTTCACAAAACTTCCCCAAAACATTGGTTTGAGACCAAATTTGATCTGATGGTGTCATCTTATCCCCAGGATTTGTGTTTTCTTTGGAGCTTGGAGGAGCTCAGCTTGGGAATCCACAGAATTGTGTTGAAGCTGTGATCGGACCACGGAGTCCCGACACATTCCCATATTTTATACGTGGATTTTCATCCTCAATTTGTATTTATTAATGAGCCTCAGGTCGTGCTCTGGTTCTAGGGATGGGGTTGGATCTCACGAGCTCGGAGTAATCCCAGCAAATCCACCCCAAAAAAAGCAGGATCGTGACACGGGGCTGTGACCAAGTCATTTCTCTCCTATAAAACAATTGTAGGGAAACTGGGAGCTGGGAATTTACCCTGTCCTGGACTTTTTCTTGGCTCTGGGAGTTAACTGCCTCTGTCCAACTCTCACCTCACAAGTGGCCACCAAAGCCCACCCCGGATGTCTATGAGACAAATCCAAGCTGGAAGGGGGATGGATAATCCACCCCCGGGTGCCTTTCTCAAGCTTTGGAAAAGCCGGGTTTTGGAGCGGTGGAGCGCCTGCCCTTGGCCGGGGGGGTCGGGAGGGTCGGAAACGTCGTGACTTTAGCGCTGTCCCCTCCAGCCTTGCTGATGACCCCCCTTGTGATTTCCACCATTTCCATCCAGCTTCTCCGGGCAGCCAGAGCTGACCAAGGGGCTCCTTTTCTCCAACTCCGTGCGGAAGAAGGGAGAGGACATAGCGCCAAGAGCCGGGAAGATGGTTGGGAAGCTGAGCAGTGTGATAGGTGAAAGGAGGACAGAGGTGGTTAACTCGGGGATGCCGACGTTATTTTGGTGCGTCCATTGCCGGCAATGGACGTCGCTCCGGGGAAATCCCAGCTCCTGGCCTGAAAGGATTAAGTGAGCTTAATTTTTTTCTCTACCTCTACACACAGGACTTGAAAGTCCTTCCAGGGCTCCAACACTTCCGATTCCACACTCACATTCCCAACGGGAAGAGTTTTCAGCCCGGGCTCGTGGGCGCCGTTCCCGCTCTCCGAGGAAGCGCCGCATGGCTCCTCCCGGGCTGAAAACTCCCTCCCAGTGCCAAAGGCTGGCTGCTGGACACCCGGCAAGGGCACAGGGGCTGGTTCCATCTGCTTCTTCCAGGTGGGTTGTGCTCAGGTAAGGCTCCACGGGCTGGTCCGTGTGGAGAGGCCTGTGCTGGAGGTGACATGTGGCCAACAGAACGCTTGGAATCACCGGAACGCGCCGTAGGGCCGAGCTTGGGAAGCTCTTCCCAAAAGTCCTCTTGAGGAGCTGAGCTGAGGGACAGAGAGGAGGTTTTGGTGTTGCTCTGCCTCACGTGGGACCGAGCTTTGGGGATCTTCCTCCAGCCCAGAGGAAGCCCTCACCTTCTGGGAAAGGGCAGCTGGGATTTGTGGCTCTGAGGATCCACAGGCCTTCTCCTTGTGACTTGGAGACAGTCTTGGCTTTAGGAAAAATCTTTTGGAAGAGCCAGTCTTGGGTTTAAAAGGCTTTAGTTGGGTCCTTGTGAGCGTTTGCGGTGACGTGGAGCTCAAGGCTGAGTCCTCACCCTCACTTGGGACAAAGTGGACTTTGTTTTTGCACCCATCTGGGTCCTTAATAATCCTGGAATCAGGGAATTGGTGAGGTTGGAAAAGCCCTCAGAGATGATGGAGTCCAACCATCCCCCAGCACTGCCACAGCTGACCCCTGTCCCCACGTGCCACATCCACAGGGATTTTAAATCCTTCCAGGGATGGGGACTCGCCATCCCTGCCCTGGGCAGCTGGGCCAGGCCTGGAAAACCCTTTCCATAAGGAATTCCCCCAATATCCAACCTGGACCTGCCCTGGAGGCCATTTCACTCTGAGTGGGACATCTTGGGTGAGCAAAGGTGGCTGAGCTTCCGTCGTCCCCTGGGATGATCCTGCCAGGTCTCCTCTGATTTATCCTGCTGAAGCTGCTCTTGCCTGTCCCCAGTGAGGCCATCCTGGAGCGCCTGGCTCCGGCTCCGGCACAACATCCCGTGCTTCAATCAGGAATTCTGTAATTCCTGATCGAACTTAGAGCAAGGAATGGTTTGGGAGAACAATGGGACTGGGGAGTGGCCAGGCTGTGGTTTGATGTGGGATTTTCTGGCCTTCAAGCAGGGATTTCGTGGTGTTGGTTCTTCTTCTTGCTGGGCTCCATCGGAGAGGAGGAGGAGGAGGA